>NC_062969.1:38141955-38244810 GCF_023119035.1 Salvia hispanica | reverse complement strand
CCCCAATTTGCTAAAAGGGGGTTTCTCTTTTGAAAATTCATTTTCCCTCCCAATATTCCCACTAAATATAGCCACTATAAAACACCCCACATGCGAATGTATCAATTAGGGAGTAGCATAAAGATTAACTGCTACATCTAGCACACAAAAATACCTCTAAATATATATATATATATACAGGTGCAATACTTACACGTGTAAAGATTTTAATTAGATATTTTTTTTAAATTTATAATATGGTTAATAAATACTAATTGAATCAAATCTCCAACAACTAAGCTAAGTATTTAGGGAGAGTGAGAGGGACCATATGAGTTGTCTGATAACTAAATGGGGGCACGTTGAAAAGTTACATGTACACAAAGGATTAATTGAACATGCCTGGCATGTGAAATATAGACATAAATCATGTGTCATCCATGTGGATTTTAACCCTTTTCTATTTTTATCTGTCAGCTAATTAACAACCCACCACTTTATTTTTATGTATTTAGCTTTTTATTCAAGAATCCAGATGAATAAGCAAACAAAGGTATCGAAAATAGTAGTGCTATTTGGTCTAATGGCTCTAACATTGTGCACAAATGATGTGGAATATATATTTTAGGAACAAACATATTCTAAGATTAAATATTATTCCTTATAATTGTCCCATGATTTTTCACCAACAGTACATTTGCTCTTACGCATGTATATAACTGCAAAAGAATACGCAAAATTTTAGAAAATTCGTGTTTATGCCTAGAAAATATTTGAGCATCCTGATGGTTACGTGGCACTGAAATTCGTACGTCGCAATTTATATATGACGTGATTAAACAATAAAATGTGTGATTTGAAAAAAATTGTTTCTGCTTGATAGTCCAATATATATACATTGATTCTCACAATTTTTCACTCTCTGCTTAGTCATCTCTTAACACTAACAACCTTATCCCTTATCCATCCTCTCTCTTTAACAATTTATGGTACCGTCTCTTATTTTTTATCCATTTTTATTTTTATATATATATGATAGCAATTACATGGAGTAATTTTTTATTTAAATTAAATATTATAAAATTCATGCATAATAAATTCAGTTAAACTCAATGGGAAATATACTGTGAAGTCATGGAAATTCAGAAATATATGGATAAACTAAATGAATTTACACCAATCACAAAATTAATGATAAAGTGTAAGTTGAATAGTAAGATGTTTCTCCGATCCTATATCTCATAATTCGGAGAGTCGAATCATTTCATGAGTAGATGGTAAAATCGTTATAAATCTATCTCAAAAAAAAGACAAACTATTAATTTGATCTAAAATTAGATGAAAATAACAGGGACTTTAGAGCATCCGCAATGGTTAATAGGCCAGCCATAGACCAGCCATAGACCAGCCATTCCCTCCTCTGCCACGTCAGCAACACTAAAAAAACCACCTGCCACGTCAGATTTAGGCCAGCCATAGGCCAGCCGCAATAAAAACAATTCAAAATATACTACATTTACGACCCCCAGCCGTGACCTCGCGATCTCTAAATCAGCACGCATGCTCTCGAGCATCTCGTAAAGAATCCTCTTCTCCGTGAAGGTCGGGCGGGCGTTTCTTCCACTCTCGGAAGACCTGTAACATCTGAGCCCGCGTTTGGTTACGCGAATGGAGAGTGTACTCGAGTGGGGCGGCTGGGAGGGCGGAGGACCTGGACCTCGCGGGGCGATAGGGGGGATCCGCCCCTCGCAGCCCGCTGCGCCCGCTTTCTGTCCAACCGGGCGGGGGCGACCGCAAATGAAGGAGGGGATGGAAACTCCTCAGCATCCGGGAGGCTAGGCTCGTAGGATCCGCGCCGCCGTCGCCAGAAGTCGCCGCTATAGTTAAGCCGCCGCTTCTTCGGCCACCCAAATAGCCGTCAGCACTCTCGCCCGGAACTTCTCCGAGTCCCTTCAACAACAAGAAGCACTCCCAGAAGGTGAACTCCTTATACTTCCCCTCCAAGGGGAATATGACTCGCGGCTATCCTCCGGGGCGGCCGTGTCTGGCCCCATCGACTTCGAGCCGACACAAGGGCAGTTTGGCGTACAAATTCGCAAACGGCCCACCCGCGGCCCTGGTGCGTCCCTTACCCCTTCCTCGACCTCCTCGTTGCTGAAGTCCTTCCCCTGCGGGCAGTGCCTCTTATAGGCAAGCTTCGATCTTCGCCTCTTCACATGTTGACGACCCACTGGTTGTTCGCAACCAGCGGATCGTCGCACACCTCCAACCACCCCTTGGCCACCCTGGCGTACTCATCCTCCGTCCACTTCCTCCGCGTGGGAGCCGCGGGCTGCGATGACTCGCCGACCGCCTTGCCCTTTCCCTTCCCCTCGTCTTCTTCCTCGGCGCGGCCGGCGTCGCTCGAACGGGAGTATCATCGGATCCCCGAGATCGATCTCCATATCATGCAATGACAGAAGGTCATCGCCAGTGAACTGCGTCTCCACCGGGGTCGACGTGTGAGACGCAGCCGTCAAAAAATCAAGCGAGGGCCGATATACCGCGTCCCCTCCCGGTGACCCCTGCACCATCGCCCCCGGCGCACCAGCCATCATCCCCATCATCTGATTCCAAGGGATGTTAAATCCCGGGCCCATGCTGCCCCCATCCAGGATCCCACGGGTACTCGTGGGAGTCCGAGAACTTCCGCTCGTCGCCGGACTGGACTCGTTGTGATCCATCACTCGATGATGCTCTTGAACAGAAAGTTAGAGAGAGAGAAAACTCGTTAAAACAAGTGGTGCAAATGAAAATGAAACGAAAATCGCGTTTATATATGATTTAAAAAAAAAAAAAAAAAAAAAAAATCGAAAATCGGCGCTGGCCGATCGGGCCTCCACAATGGCGGCTAGCCGATCGGCTAGCGTTTCGGCCAGCGACGAGCGATCGGCGAGCCCACGCCGATCCGCTCGCCGATTTTGCGCTGGCCGATTGCAATGGTTCGGCTAGCCGATCGCTCGCCGACCATTGCGGATGCTCTTATTCAAGTCATGTTATGTATATCAATGTTTGAAGCGATATTAAATAAAGATTTTTTTTTTTGTATAATTTTCAGATACTAGTTACACGCGATAACTCTATATATTAATCCCACTTACAATAGAACACATATCCTAGTAAAAATAGGAAACAAATTGAAGATAAAATACATCAGCCTCTGTATTCTAACAATCCATCACTTGAAAACTATCAAATGCCAAGCAATTAATCTTCCTCATTCACGCACTTAGCATTGCTAAACCTTATTTTCATATTCCATAGCTCATTGAAATCATCCATAGCTTCTATTTTCTATGTGTACAAAATATTATTCATGTGTTCCTTCCTAATTATTCATCCAAGAAACTTTGGAACCGTACATCTTCTTACATGTCTCCGTTGCAACTATTTTGCCTGGATACCCATGAATCAGCTCACTACTTCCACTACATGTGTAACAAGTACTCCTTCCGTCTCATTGAAGATGATTCACTTTCCTTTTTGGAGTGTCTCAACCAAGATGACTCATTTACTAAAATTATTAACACCTTTTATATCTGCTTTATTCGTTCTCTCCAATTTTACTCTCTCGACTCAACACACAAAATAAAACTGCATAATTAAATTTCGTGCCACCCAAGAAATGGGTCATCTTCCTTGGGACAGAGAGAGAATCTGATCTGTTACACACTATGTCATACATTACACTACCAATTGCTAAAGCATATAGAACTTTTATTTTAGCACATTCATCTCTTGCATTCGACGACTTCTTATTCAACAGCTTGAATGCCCAAAGGCATTATTACTTTGAATCTTTCGTGTTGAATCTTTTTAGGACACAGCTCACAGACTGACGTTTGTCCCTTTTTATAACTTTCGAGCACACGTTATTCTGTAATTGAATTATTTTTAAAATAATTTTCTATAACATTCTGGATAAATTTTTGGTGTTGGATTTATTCGATGAACATTTCCCTCTATTGTGTGCACGCGCAATTTATGCTGTGTGCATTGTATTTGTGCATAGTGTGTGCAATGTCGTATTATACGTGTGTTGTGTGTGAAATGTGTGCATGATTATATGGAGGGTGAGTTTGAAAGATACCCAAGAACTAATTGAACTTCTATATGGAGCATTTAGTTTAACTATAAAATTTAAATTGTCAAATTGAAAAATTAAATTGAATTAAAATTTAAAACTTTTATAATACAAAACTATGGATTTAAAATTAAAAGCTTCAATTTCAAATCTATACATGAATTTCATTTCATGGTACTAAACTGACCACGAGAATATTATACCAAATAAGTAGTACTCTCTCCGTCCCTCATAGTTCGTCACTATTTGACCTGACACGGGTTTTAAGAAATGTAATAGAAAGTGAGTTGAAAAAGTTAGTGGCATGTCGATTCTACTTTTATAATTTATTTTTATAATAATTGTGAGTAAGAATGAGTTAGTGGAATGTGGGATCTACTACCAGAAATGATAAAAGCAAAAGACGACAAATTTTTAGGGACGGACGGAAATGGAAATAAGTGGCAAATTTTTAGGAACGGGGGAATATATCATTTTTACATATTGTTGCGTATTATATATAATATCGAGTACTCTCGAATTAGAATTTAATTTGAATTTTGAAACATTGTTTATACGTATTTTTATTATGTCTCTATGTTGCACCCTAAACTCACCATGTTTAAGTTACAAAATCTAGTAAAACTATTTAAAGCTAGAGTGTCTAAAATCTCACCCCTTAAAAGGCCTCATAAGGGGGAGGGTTATCCACACTTATATAGATTAGATTGGATTATCACCAAGTCGATGTGGGACAGAATTTAGAGAATTTAACACGCCCCCTCACGTGTGGGCCGGAAAGAACATCGGTCTTCCATCACGTGGGTAGGCAATGCTAGAGATAAGAGAATAAATCCATCATAGTTCGGAACAGTCACGCCACAACGATAAAAATTTATCAAGTCCATTAATAGCTATAGCCACAGCCACAAATCACATTATTTTGTCAATTGTTGTATATTTTAATTGAACTAGAATAAAAATTATAGGACAAAAATAATTATAGAAAAACATTATTTATTAAAAAAAAATAAAAATAAAAATAGACTCTGCCGCCGCCGCGGCAGTCACCGATTGACGGCCCCGTCCACGCTGCATATGCGGCTCCATATCCCCGCCGCGGCCGCGACTGTCCTCGTCCAGCAATGGACCGTCACGGTGGGCCTATTGTGGACACTCCTAATACTACATCCATTCTTAAAAATAAATTTTTTTGAATGGACATGAGTTTCAATATATAATACTCCTCCGTCCTACCATAAGTGATGGATTTCTTTTGGACATAAAAATTAAGAAAATGATATATATTGAGTTACAGTGGAGAGAGTAAAGTATGAGAGATGAAAAAAATAAGAGATGGTTAAAGTTTTATTTTTAGCTAATCAAAAAGAAACTGATCACTTGTGGTGAGACAACTCAAAATGGAAAGTTATTCACTTATGATGTATAATGTGATAGAAGGAGTAATTGGTAAAATAAAAGAAAGGATAAAGAAATTAGATATATAAGAGAGACGAAGAAAAAAATAATGAAAATAATGATAGTAACGTCAATTTTCAAAAATAAAAAATCTATAAATTTCTAGTTTAATTGACCGACTAGAATGAAAATAATTTATTTTTCCAAAGAGGCGGGTAGCAATGGCTTTGGAGGCGAAAATCGCTGCATTGTTCTGAGACCACAAAACGAGCGCAAGTTGGAAGACCTGCAAAACAGCAACAGCATTAGCATAGAAAATTTGTCCAGAGTCAAAGTCTTCGGCTCGGAATCGAAATTTTTTGAGTGCAGTCCCCATCTCAAAATTCATCTCTGCTTTTAATTACCGGAGGCATGGACAAATTCAGCTAATCAGACGCAAGGAAGAAGTCATGCTCATGCACCATCTTACTGCAATCGCCGCCCTCTATTTGTGCTTCCCCTTTTTTTGCACCGCTCAGGTGACCACCAACAACACACCCGCAGGCGCCGACCCTTGCCAGACTCCCGGCAGGTGTGGGCCCTTCGGCGTCTGCTACCAAAGAGACAACCCGATTTGCTCTTGTTTGCCCGGATTCCTTCCCCGCTCCGGCAACTCGACCAGCGGCTGCCAGAGGATCGACGATTTGAACTGTGTTAACGGCACCACCACCGACGAATTCCTCAAGGTTCAGATGATGATTGTCACCGTCAACGGGGATTGGCTCTCCGGCTCTGAATCTCAGTGCAAAACCCGATGCAGCACCAACTGCTCCTGCCTTGCCTACGGCTTCGACGGCGGCCGCGGTTGTCGCTTGTGGAGTGGTTCCTTAAACGACATTCAGAAATTCCCCACCGACTCCGGCTCCAATCTCTACATCCGCCTCGCTAAAATAGGTTTCCCCTTTTTCTTCATTTTCGCCATCATCGGATTGGGAATTGAGGTTTACCTCTGATTTCTTTTGACAGATCAAAACAAAAACTCTAAGAAGACTATCATCATTGTAGTCGCTGTGGTTTCCTTTATCGTATCTATCTGCGGATATGTTTCTTGGAAATGGATTGCTGCCCGCAGAGGTAATATCTATGACTATCTGTGTTGTTTATCCCCTGACTTTGCAGCACGTTTCATTTGGCTGAGTCTTTAATCCTCAATTTTAGGGAAAAAGAGAGCTATTCAGCTTGAAAAACAAGATGAATATTTTCCAGCCGACTCATCTCTTCAAGATGTGTTAAGTCAGGTTAATCTTGAAGAGTTGCCACTGTTTAAATTTGAGACACTTGCAAATGCTACAAACAACTTTTTTGATGGCAGCAAGCTTGGGAAGGGCGGTTTTGGTTCTGTTTATAAGGTTGCTTATTCTTCTCATTTGCTTTTCATTTTATGTACTACTTCATTAATGATTCTTGAAAATAACAAGATTATAACTATAGGGAGAGTTGTTTGATGGGAGAGAGATAGCGGTTAAGAGGCTTTCGCAGGCATCTACGCAAGGGATGCAAGAATTTATGAACGAATTGGTGCTGATTTCTAAACTCCAACATAGGAATCTAGTTAGACTAATTGGGTGTTGTATTGAGAATAAAGAGAAGATGCTGATATATGAGTACATGCCTAATAAAAGCTTGGACTTTTTCCTATTTGGTTAGTCCAAGATCTATCATCTATTTTGTTTTTTATCAATGCTGAAGATTTGACAGAGTTTTAACTTCACTTTCTCCTGAAAATTCTGTCTAGATCATTCACAACAGATTCTAGATTGGACAAAGCGTTTCAATGTGATCCAAGGTATCTGTCGAGGCCTGCTTTATCTCCACCGGGATTCAAGATTGAAGATAATCCATCGAGACCTCAAGCCCAGCAACATATTGTTGGATAATGATTGGAATGCAAGAATTTCAGACTTTGGCATGGCCAGAATATTTGGGACAACACGGGATCATGTCAGTACCTTGAGAGTGGTAGGCACATAGTAAGTATATTTTTGCTCAAGGCATGTGAATTTACCTGAATTAGTTCATTCATTCCTTCTCAAGTTAAAGGTTGCTAGTTATCTGATTTTCGCTCAGCGGTTATATGGCTCCTGAGTATGCACTGGAAGGAAAATTCTCAGAAAAATCAGATGTTTTTAGCTTTGGAGTTCTGATGCTAGAGATTACTACAGGGAAAAGGAACAAAGCCTACCTTGAAGATGGCTCTTTGAATCTCTTGGGACAGGTGAGTCGAGTTTGATATGATTGATGGCTGAGATTTAACTTCAACTGCTTATATCCAATCTGTATCTGCTATGCATTGTTTCCTCATTGTTGACTATAGTTGCCTAGAAACCTTTTACATTGTTGCCACAAGAATAAGGTTTTTGTCATGTCTTCAACGTGGATGTAATATTCAATTTAACTTGTTGAATTTGCAGTGTGGATGCTACCATACACACTAATATGTAGTAACCAGTTATGATATGCATGTGATATTAATGGAAATTTCAGGTGTGGAATTTCTGGAATGAGGACAATATCTCAGCGTTGATAGATACAAGGATATCGAGCTTGAGCTACCGTGCAGAAGTGATTAGGTGCATCCATATTGGGCTATTGTGTGTCCAACAATTTGCTAGAGACAGGCCATCTGTTTCTGCAGTCTTGTCAATGCTGAGCAGCGAAATATCACAGCTTCCTCAACCAAAGATACCTGCATTTGCAATAAAATCGAACCATTCTGATACAGGTACGAGTTCTTCCCAGCTCAGTAGATCATCCAACAACAATGTCACTCTCACGGAAGTTGATGGCAGATGATGCTGTATTAAAATAGTGGAATCGAAAGCCTTTCCAAATTCATGCTATAAAATGTATAGAATTGTCTGTTGGGTTGGGTATCTTTTTCTTTTTATGTCCAATTTTTGTAAGTAAAGGTCTAAGGACTTGTGAGTATAAACTAGTAGTAGTACTCCTATAATTTATTAATAAATCATTCTTTTGGCAGTGTAGTTTTCTGGATGTGTTATTTTGAAGTTGCTACACATTTATATAGTCCCCACCTAAGATTGCAAACTCGTTTCAAATCAACTAACTAAACAGGACTTTTGTAAATTGTATTTTAATTCTTAAACTTCATCAAGTTTCGAAAGTACTTTCTAAAAAGTACATGTGCCAATATGCCATTACCATCAACTACATTCAGCATAAACATATGTGAATTTCAATAAGTAATTAACATTAATTATGGCCCATAATTTATGGGCTAACATGATTAATTGGTAATATTATACGGGACATGAGAAGATATATAAAACAAAATAAGAAATACGGGCTTTATGTCAAGATACGCAAAGATATGATTTTTTTTCGTTGTTATTTGATGGAAAAGAAATTATCTAAATTTGTATAATATATTATATAACATGGCTTAACTTGACAAATTGGTGGGTTATATAAACATAGTTAAAGTTATAATTTTAGTGTGCTTTGAGTTAAGCTTAACTATGATATCAAACAATTAGAAATGTTCATATATAATTCTCTATCTTGTTATTACTAACTTATCAAACACGCCCTATGAGGATAGAATATGTGATCCGTCCAATTGAAGATGACTCACTTTTTTTTAGTTTGTCTCAAATAAGATGACTTATTACTATAAATGAAAACACATTTTATCTCTACTATATTCCCTCTTACTTACTTTATTCTCTCCAGTTAACACACAAAATAAAGCTGCATAAAATCTCATGTCATCCAAGGAATGAGTCATCTTAGGGAGTACTTTATTTATCTAGGGGTGCTTAAACGGTTCTCCGGTTCTCGGTTAACCAGAATTGGAACCGAAACTGACTCGATTTATTTTGAACACGAGAATTACCCGCAAGTGTACGGGGCTATCGTAGTATAGGCAAGTCAAGAGTATCGTATTCACAGAGACAAATTGTGCAACTCAAGTACCACGAACCGATTTTGACTACTATATAGAGAATCCGGAAAGGTTGGTTTTGATTTTGAAAAATAAATAAACATAAACAAGCTAATAGCACGCAACAAAGAAAAGTTTCAAATAAGAGAACACGGTAGAGCCTTGGATCCAACTACAACGAACACAATGCGAACAATTCAACAACTTCGATTACCCAATTAAAGTCTCTAGGATTACTAGGAAAGCCGCTAGTTTAGGCTAAGCCCTCTCTCGAGTGCACTCAACCAGTTGATTAATCATTAATATTGAAGTCTCCTTCTAATACTTAACAATTAACTCCTTAAAACAAAAGGCTCAAGCCCTCACTCTAGAATTCCTTCTCTCGAATGCAAATTATTTAGGTGTTGTTCATTCTTTTATCATTCCTAATTAGGTATCTCTCGATTACTCAAAACTAGGTCAACAAACCCAATTGGTAGCTAAGCAATTGAAATGAAAAGGTACAAGAACGAAACAAAGAAATCACAAGAGCAAAGGTAATCATAAGTCCTTGAATTAATCAAAAGCGTTCATTGTAGTCTTCACCAAAACTCTACAAAAGATTTAGCTACTCATATTCAATGCAAATTCACAAGAAGAATCCATAGAAAATGAATTGGACATAGGAAAACTATAAAATACTCCCAAGAGTGGATTAAATGACAAATCGTCTTCGTCTTCAATCTTGTTGATGATTGTGACTCTCCGTCTCTTCAATATACTCTCAAAACCTTTGAAAAACTCTTATGGGGCGTGTGGAATGTATTTTGAAGTCGAACCCTAGGTCTTATTTATATCCGGGGCGAAAAATGCAGCAATTGCAAGGCATAAGCAAAATGCCCGACCTGCAGTGTAAAAATGCCCGGCCAGCAGTGTAAAAATGTCCGGCCGGGCGTTTTGCTCAAGATCCCAAAATTGCACAAAACGCCGGGGACAGTGGATTCGCCTGGCCTGGAGGTGAAGATGCCCGGTCTACTGCATTGGAACGCCCGACCTAAGGTTTTTGGTGCCGTTTTCGTTCATTTCCACCTATTGTGACTACAAAAACTCGACAAACTTATCAAAACACTAAAGTATGAGATCATAGATGAAAGCTCAAGTAGTGTGCTACAAAGCACTCAAATATGCACTTCCAAACATCCAAAATACTTGCTAAACTACGAGTTTATCAGAAACCGGCCGGTTAATTGAGGAACCGGAACCGGAGTTCCGGTTCCGGTACCGGTTCCATCTTTTTAAATAAAATCGGTTCCGGTTCCGAACCGGAACCGACCGGTTCTTAACCGGGAACAGTATTATAATTCAATTATATTTTTTTTATAATTTATTATGTTAATAAATTTAATTTAATTGAAATAATTTTGAATTAAAGTAAAATAGTTTGAAACATTGAGTGATTTATAGATTTTAACGGTGTTAGATTTGCGAGCTCTATTTCTAAAGTATTTAAACCGTAATACTTTGAATTTATAATTATTTCCCCAATCCATTTTTTATGAACTAACTACAATGAGTAGGACATCATAAGTTTGTTTTAATTTCCAAATGAACTTATACAAATACAATATCATTTCATATGATAGAAATTTAACTTTATAACAAATTTATGTAACAATTCATTTAACATATGATTTCAACATGTTTGTGAATAATTTTATTAACTATTCCGTTATAAACCAAAAAGTCACAACAAGATCAATTAGTATTAGAAATTTCATTGAATATTTGTGTAGCAAAAAAAAGGGAAAATGGAATTCAATTATAAAACTTTTTTTTTAAAAAAAATTGCTAAAGTTTAGAACTCCTATTTTTTATTAAAAAATTGCTAACATAAACTAGTCCGGCCTACTACACTTGGCATCATTTTTATCCATATATGAATATTATTGTATTGTTGGTTTGTATTTTTTGTGTATTTATTTGAATTTTTAGGTATTATTTGTTATATTTCTAGACGTTGGATTATTATTTTTTTTATATTGAACAATTTAAAATTATAAATAAATTCGGATTAAAACTACACATCGGTTCCGATTCGGAACTGTTAACCGGCCGGTCCGATCGGTTCCGGTTCCGGTTCTAGGATTTACGAAATTTTAAAACCGGTTAATCGGTCAACCCGTCCGATTAGAACCGGAACCAGCCGAATAAGTAGATCTATATTTATCCTCTTTAGAAAGCGAGAAAAAAAATATACTATGAACAAAAAAGGTATGGTTCTGGCTGTTGCGACTTACAAATATCACAGTCAAATATTGATTTTTTGACCGGGTCATCGTATAAACATACAAATATAATTGGTTGGAAAATTAATTCAAGAATTGGGTTGTTCTTGCCATTTCGTATATACAAATAGTCAAAATGATTCGCAGTCATTTTGAACTAAAAGAGTTTTGTGATGGAAATTCTGCTGTATTTATCCCCTAATTATAATTCGGTAAAAACCCACGCTGAGGATTTGTGAAAAAGTTGATTAAAATAATTGCCATACAATTAAATAATTAGGAATTGTCAAAGTAATTTCTAGTAAATAATCTAAGCACACAAACCCTTAAGATTTAATTACACGGCTTTCCCAACAAAAGCAAATTTCTGCTTGATTCTGTCTAATAAATTGTGCGCGCTGAAGCAGTTGGTTATTGTAAAATAATAATTCATCCGTCCCAAAAATAAATATGCCCTACTTTTTTTAGCGTCCGTTCAACATCAATATACATTTTCTAATTTTTTAAATTTTTTATCCCTCTAATGAGGTGAGACTAGAGTTGTCAGCTAGGTCAGGCCATTCTGGCCCAGCTTGGCTAGACCCGTATGCCAGCACAGGCCCGGCCTTTTAGTGAAACGAAGCGGGTCTGGGCGCATGAGATGGGCTCCAGTTGAGCCATTTTGTAAACCCAAGCCCAGCCCAGGCCAATTAGAGGCCCACCTTTTACAATTAATTTTTTTTTATCTAATTAGGTGATTAATTACTAATGATAGTATATTTATCTATTTATGCGTGTCATCTTGTTCACAAGATATGTTAAATTTTTCTATATCATATCAATTTTTTGGATGTCTCCAAATGGTCTGATATAGTATAGTTTAAGTATTAACATAAGTTTCCAACCAAATCATGAATGCAACGTTCAATCTTGACTACATCTAATTTTTTTTAGATTTTTTCTCTTGAGAATCATGTTTATCGCTACTCATTTAATAATAAATATTACTCCCTCCGTCTCATAAATATATGTGCACTTTCCATTTTCGTCCGCCCCACAAAAATATGTGCATTCCACTTTTGGAAAGTTATATCAATTTAATAATGTAAGTCTTACTATCAACTAACACCACTTTAACTACCATTTTCCTCCTCTCTCTTACTTTACCATACAATTCTTCTCATCTATCTTACGTTACCAATTTTGTCTTAATTCTCGTGCCATACTCATTGCTTATATTTTAGTGGGACAGAGGAAGTCAGTGGCGGACGCAGGAATTTCTTCGAGTAGGGGCTGAACTATATAGTGAAAATGCACGTTGATTAAAAAAAATTATCTTATGTGTTCCACTTTTCTATTTTAAAATGTCTCATATTAAATGTATGTACTATGAGTTAATCAAGCTATAGAGAAGTAATGTCTGAAACTAAAAGTCCCGAGTCTCTAAATTTATGTTCACTTTTCTATTTTAAAATTTCTCGTATTAAATTTTTCATTTCATTTTACTATATTTTGCGTATAGACCATGCATTATATTAACTCATTTAACTAAGATTATATTATAATTAATAATGCTATAACAGTATGACTCTTGTTCCAAATTCTTTTCAACCAATTTTTCTTAATATTTTTAAAGAGGCACATAATAAAGTAAGGATGAAATTAATAGCATATAAAAACTTACAATTGCAAAAACTATAAAAATGCATAAGGAACATTTTTGAAAAAAACATATAAGCAAATACCTAATCAAAAGATATTTACATATTCATTTTCTTATTCTCAAATTTTCATAAATTTCATAAAGAATAATAGAAAAGAACAATTTTTTTTTTGCAAGACAGAAACGTTCATATTTATAATACTATAGAAATTTTTTTTGCATATTTGAAATAAAAATGAAAAGAAAAGAAAGAATTAAATTAACAATAAAAATTAGCGGCCAAAAAAGTTCTAATGATCAATAGAAAATAAAAAAAAATTAAAATTGCAATTACTCATTTGAAGTACTAATAACAAGTGTAGGCACGCGCCTTTACATGTTGACCTCAAAAAAGTTAAATTTATTATAATATTATTTTTATTTCATCGTCTTCTTTAAGAAGACACCGAAAACCAATGAATTGCTGATCTCTGCAACTTTAAAATTTTTATTTCAGCCCTTTTTATCCCCTAATTTCTATCGATTTAATCTTCCATAGCACTAATTTAGTGAGGGCTGAACTTAATTTCTTACTCCCTCCGTTCCATAGTAATAGAGTCATTTTGTCATTTTGGTACGTTCCATAGTAATAGAGTCATTTCTTTTTTTAGTAAAAGTCAACACATTTTTCCACATCTACTTTACTCTCTCTTACTTTTTTCTCTCTTCATCTCTCTACATTTTTTCATTTTTCACTTTATTCTCCCTTTACTTAACTCACCTAACACAATTTTTCTTAATCTCCGTGCCGAAAAGTTTTGCCTCCATTACTATAGAACGGAGGGAGTATCATTTTAAAAATTTTATAAATAGAAAAAATCATAAAAAAATATTTGGGTAGGGGCTTAAGCCCCTCTCCCTCTCCTACTGCGTCGCCAGTGAGAGGGAGCATAAATTTTAATAAAACAAATTGATATAATAGAAAACATAGATCCAAATATTACTCCCTTCATTCGCTATTAATATTGTTATATTTATTTTTAATATTTTTAGTTAAAAATAATTTTATTTTGATAGGGTGATAAACTTATAAAAATGAAATGAAACTAGTAAATTTTTTGAACAAATTAAAATGACAAAAATAAAATTATTGTTTAGGATTAAATTAAAATAAAATAATACTTCATTCATCCTTCATTAATTTGCACTATTTGACTTGGCTCGACTTTTAAGAAATATAACAAAAAGTGAGTAGAAAAAGTTAGTGAAATACTTATGAGTCATATTTTTAGTATAGTACTCCCTCCGTCCTACAATAATTGTCACTCTTATTGTAGGCACGTTGTAACAACCCAAGTTTTGTATGACTCCTTAAGCTATGAATCTTAGGTTACAAATTATTATTATTATTATTATTATTATTATTATTATTATTATTATTATTATTATTATTATTATTATTATTATTTATAACTCCTGGAAAACGACATAAAGAAATTTCCTATATTAGTTGTTAGAAAAAAAAAATGAGTTGTTAAATAAAAAGTTTTCTTGGAGTCCTTTAGTGTGATTTATAAGAAATAAACGCGTTGCGACGAACTTTGACCCAAGCAAAATAATAAACAACGAAATCATAAATCTCAACCCGAGAATTAAAATATCCAAGTGCGTACAAATAAAAGTCTGATATATGCAGATGAAACGCTCGCCCAATGCATCTTCGAGTAACCACGAGATCTTCTTTCAATTCCTACACCCATAAAAAGAAATAAAAATAAGTGTACATATATAAGTTAGTCAAGGATTCTTCCAAGTAAATGGATTTATGAAGAAATTGAAAGAGTAGGTATTTAAAAAGGGATTTCCGTAAGACCATGAGCTTATAAGCTCTCCTAAATGCCACATGTCAGAATATTTAACACTTGTCAAGAATAGGGATACTTGTCAAAATTATCCTTGGATATAAAAGAAGTTAGCCTTCCCGATTTTCAGCTGCTATACACATGATAACCGAGAGAAACATGGAGGAGGAATTTTAGAGAAGTAGAGAGCAACGAGAGAAACATGGAGGGGAATTTCAGAGAAGTAGAGAGCAAGTTCTTCTTCAATAAGTTTAAGTAAGTAATTGGTAGAGTTCTTTTTGTATGATTATGCATCATATAGCAGCATATGAAGAAAATAGAGAATCTGCCTAAAACCTAAATCCTCTAACAGTAATACATAATTTACATACAACTTCCAAACCAAGATTTAAGAACACCAAACTTATGATTTGTTCAATAAATATTCAATAAATATGCTCTAAGTAGCCTAAAAACATGAGAGTAACAAGCAAAGGCCTATGGAATTAAATAACTACATGGTTAGAGGGCTTCCCGGATTTCCGGCATGGCGCTCCAGCGACGGCACACCGGCAGTAAGAGGGCGGCAGCTACGCCGAGCCAATCCCGATAGCGACAGTTTCACGATCTATCCAATCTGAGTTTTAGGATGAAAATGAATAGATCTAAAGCTAAAATTTAATGAAACAGAAGCAAAGAACACACGTGATTACGTGAAGGAGGGGCTGGCCATAGCGGCGTGGAGTAGATCCGACGAGGGCAGAAGGCGGTGTTACCACCGCATGCAGTGGCGACCACCACCGTGCTTAGCCACGGTGGGAGTGGTCGAAGGCGTTGGATGGCGGTGGTGTTGATGGAGGGAAGAGAGATAGCAGCGATGGCGGTGATCGAGAGGTACGATAGACAGATCGCGAGAGGCAACCGGCGTCGCCACCGGTGATGCCATGGCCGCAGCAAAAATCGAAGGAAAGAGAGAGAAACCAGATTTGTCAAGCTAGGGATTTGATCGGAGAGGAGTCGAGAGGACGAAGGGCGAGTATTAATTGGACTCAATGTTGGGCCATAATAATTTTGATTTGGGCTGGTTTTACTTGTTAAATAAACCAAATAATTCCTTGGCCTAATTTTAAAATGAATCCATGAGCTAGTATAAATTATCGCCTTCGTGATTAAATCTTCCTATTTAATTAAATAATTAATTTTGAATTAATAAGTGATCCGTGAAATTAAAGTGTTGGATTCGAGTAAGACATTAATGTTATGAAAGTAAAATGTGTATTCGAAATGATAAGGACAATCACCCCGACAGTAATAAAGTAATTTCTTATTGTACAAGATCGAATCTCTGAGTAAAGAATAGATGTGAGAATGAGAAATTCTTTGTTTCGGTCTTACATTTTTATAAATTAATTCACGGATTAGTTTGTAACTCAAAACTAAAAGGGAACGTAGAAGAGAATAGAATGCATATCATCAAATTAGTATCTTTCTTGAAACTGAAGTTAATTTGTTATTTTATTTCTAAAGTGAAGACTCTTGAGAAAAGAAATGATGAGAAATGAGAGAATGATTTACGAAAATCGTGGAAAAGCAAAAAGGTGAACTTTTCTATCCTACATACTAATGTGGATAAAATATCAAATATTTTTGAGATAATATTTAGTTATACAAATGATGTTGTCTTGCCATAAATGATTTGTTTTATGTGTATTAAGCCTATCTGTTTGGTTGGAACTAAGGAATCGAATTCGGATCCGTGTGAGGGTGGTGTCCCTACTCGGATTAGTGTACACAGGTGACCGTTGGAAGGTGGCCACCTTCCACGGCACAAAGATGATATAGTGGAGGCCGTTGGGAGGTGGTCACCTCCCCGGCTGGAGAAAGATGTAGGTGACCGTGGGAGAGCACCATCTCCACGGCACTTGGTGTTCAGATGTGGCAAAAGTACAAAAAGAACTTAGACTGATCAGTTGAACTTTAGCTCACAAAGAATTTAGTAAGCTCGGGCCTTTTAAGAGAAAAATCTCGAGTGTTACTGTGATGGCATGACAACATTTTCAATTTTATGTATGTATATTTCGACAATGTGTCCACTGAGTATTTTTATACTCAGCCCTGCATATATTTCTAAATGTGCAGGTTGAGCAGTGACGGTGGAGAATGCTGAGCAGAGTTGTGATTTTCCTTTTATTTTAAGTAGAGGCTCTCGGTGGTGCATGTCTCCATACATGTGACCGTGTTCATTCCGCTGCATACTAAAATTTTAGTTAACCTCGATTGTTCTTCTGTACTCTGATAATTATTTATTGAAAAGTAAGATTTATATTTAAGTTCTGGTGATTAAGAGTTTGTTTGAGTTGTTTTCCCCTTTATTTCTAAATGAATATTAGCCATTGTTCATCCCCTTTCTGTTCCCCTATTCTTACTCCCCACCCCTAGTCACGGTTTCCCGGCTTTGCTATCCTTAGCAAAGTGCGGTCGTGACACACGTGTTTTAAGAAATATAAAGAAAAATTAGTTGGAATTTTAGTAAATGTGAGACTTATTTTTTCATATTGATTTTATAATAAAATGTTAGTGAAGTGAGCTGGTTGAATGTGGAACCTACTTCAATTTATGGTAAAAATGAAGTGTAACAATTATTGTGGGACTGACTGAAATGGAAAAGAGTGACAATTATTATGAGACCGAGAGAATATTATTTAGTACTCTCTCCGTCCTGCTTTAGGAGTCCCGGTTGATCAATTTTGGGCGTCCCGCTTTAGGATTCCCGGTTGAGATAAATTAATAAAAAATGCCTACAAAGTGATAAAAGTGGTCCCAACATCTACTAAAACTAATAAAAAAATGTTAAAAGTGGGTCCCAACATCCACTACTATATTTATTTATTACACATTCAAACACTTTTTTTTAAAACATGTGCCCGACTCAACCGGGACTCATAAAGCGGGACGGAAGGAGTAATAAAATGTGAGTTAGTGGAATTTGGAGTACAATACTAAAAGTAATATTTCCTCCGTACTTTAAAAATAGAAACTTTTGCAATAGTACGAGTTTTTTAGTGCAAAATTGGTACAATAAGAGAGAAATAGAAAGAAAAATGTGTTAGTGAAAAATAAGTCTATCCTCATTAGAGATAAATCTTTTTTTTTCTTAAATTAAAATAGAAAGTTTTTTATTTTTATGGACGAACTATTAAGAAAAGAGTTTCTGTTTTTAGAAGACGGACTAAAAAGGAAAGAGTGAAAGTACTAATGACTACGGATGACTTATTAAAAGTTAAGTTTGAATTTGGGGATGAACATATGATTTTGATATTGGAGACTGAATTTATATCTATTGATTTATGAATGAATGATAATACAGGAGATAAAATATGTTTTACAATGGAAACAATAATACTCCCAAAATACTCCTTCCGTCCCATTTAAAATGAAACATTTAAAAATCGGCACATGATTTTATGCAGTGTTATTTTGTGAGTTAATGAAAAGAGAGTAAAGTAAGAGAGATGAAAAAGTAGAGATAGAGTTGTTTCCATTTTAGGAAACGTTTCATTTTTAATGGGACAAACCAAAAAGGAAAACGTTTCATTTTTAACGGGACTTATTCTACAAAATATAATATTCTCCATAATCTTCTATATTATTCTGTATAATCTTCTTAGTTATTTAACAGGAAGAAGGAAAAGGAAATTGGTATCAATGGCATTTAGAGGGATTATATAAATTATAAAGTGTAATACTTGTAAATGAGGTGTTAAAAATAGAATATAACACCGAATTAAGAAGATTTTCACCTCTCCTCGAAATTCATCCCCAAACCAATCCCAAATCACCATATGGGAAATGGTCGACCGGTCTGAAATATGAGAAACGCGGCGGAGCAGCGCCATCACCTCTGGTGTTTCCTCATCACATTGACTTTGATCCCTCTGCTCACCGCTTCAACCGATCTCATCACCCCCACAAAACCCCTCGCTCAAAACAACACCCTAGTCTCCGCCGCCGCCGAATTCGAGCTGGGCTTCTTCCCCGGCGCATCCAACACCTGGTACGTCGGCATCTGGTACAAGAACATCCAAGAAAGAGTCGTCGTCTGGGTCGCCAACCGAGACTCCCCTCTCTCAAACTCCTCCGGGATCCTCAAAATCACCCCCGACGACGGCCGCCTCACTTTACAAGACCATTCCGGAGCATCCCTGTGGTCGGCGCCGCACCTCTCCGCCACCTCCAGCGGCGGCAGCAGAGTCGCCGAGCTGCTGGATAACGGCAACTTTGTCCTCCGCGAAGAAGACGACGACGACCCGGATAATTACCTGTGGCAGAGCTTCGACTATCCAACGGACACGTTGCTGCCGGGGATGAAGCTCGGGTGGGACTCCAAAACAGGGCTGAATCGATACATAACGTCGTGGAAATCCGCCGACGATCCGTCCACGGGAGAGTACAGTTTCAAGCTCGACATCTCCGGCTATCCGGAAATACATTTGTCGAACAGAGACAGGACTTATTACCGGAGCGGCGCGTGGAACGGCCTCAGATTCAGCGGCGTCCCGGAAATGAGGCCGACCAGCCCGCTCCTGTCGTTTCTCTTTGTCAGGAATCCATATCAAGTTTCATATTCTTTCAATCTGCTCAACGGCTCGATGCATTCGAGATTGGTGGTGAAGCACTCGGGGGCGCTGCAGCGATTCATCTGGATTCCGTCGAGCGGAGTCTGGAATCTTTTCTGGTACGCTCCCAAGGACCAATGCGACGTGTACAGAGAGTGTGGGGTTTACGGAATCTGCGACGCGAATGCTTCGCCGGTTTGCAAGTGCATGAGAGCGTTCGAGCCGAAGGATCCGCAGGCGTGGAGTCTCCGGGATGGATCGGATGGCTGCGTGCGCGTTGTTGAATTGGACTGCGGGACGGACGATTTCTTAGCGATGAGCAGCGTGAAGCTGCCGGAGAGCGGGGCGGCGGATGTGTATGCGGAGATGAATTTGGATCAGTGCCGGGAAATGTGCCGGAGGAACTGTTCGTGCCGGGGTTATTCGAGCGCGAATATCAGCGACGGGAGCGGATGCGTTGTTTGGGGGGAGGATCTCTACGATATGAGGGTGTACGCCGCGTCGGAAGGCGGAGGGCAGGATTTCTATTACCGGGTGCCGGCGGCGGAATTAGGTGTGTTAATTTCCCATCATTTATTTACCTTTTCTGAAAAAATATTTACTTGGTGGCGGTAATTATTTGAAAAAATAGACTTTAGTGCACGTCGTAATCGTTTTGGTTAATGTTTGGTGGCCAAGTACTTAGATGAAATTATTCTTCGTCTACTTTGATTATGTGTTTGTCTGAATTATTTTGAACACTGTTTTGTGAAATGTTGACAAGTCCTTTTTAATAAATGGAGTAAATGATTCTGTTTAAAAAATTTGAAATGATTTTAAGCAAACAATGACAGGATGCAAAGTCAACTGCACATGTTTTATAGATGATGACAAAGACAGAGAAGGCTGAGATTTTTTTGTTTTTTACTATATTTTGTGGGGGAATTAAGTACTCCACATAATCAATTTTTGGGTGGAATTAAGACCTCACTTTCTGAACTGCTAAGCTTTTATTTTCTTTACTTTTATTAGATGGAGATTACGTTTAACTTTTTCCTAGCTCTTGTTTTTACTCAGAGGAGAATATATCTCATTTTATACAATTGGTTGTTTAAATGAAGATTCTAGACGTTGGGTCATTCGTGGTGTGATGCTAACTAATTAAGTGCTGTGATTAGCTGAGATGTTAATTTGTTGGTTTTTAGTAGCACCAGCAGCTTCAGGAGGTGGAGATGACTCTAACAAGACTAGACAAACCATCATGATTGCTGGGATTGTTGTTGGAAGCGCCGCACTGCTCCTTGGGCTCGCTATTTTCCTTGTATCGAAGAAACGGAAATCAGAGACTGTAAATATAGTAGTGCGTAGAGGTACTAGTAAAGAAATGTTTGTGTCTGATGTTGCAGTTACATGTTGCATATGTAAGTAAACTTGATTCTGCCTATCTTTTCCTTACCGAAAACAGGATCAAGGGAAAGAAGCCAAGAAGACCATCTGTTGAATGCACCAACAATTCCAAGCAAACGAGACCAGTCGGGCGAAACAGCAGTAGATGACATAGAGCTGCCTCTGTTCGACATCACTACATTATTCATTGCGACCAACAAGTTCACTGATGAGAATAAACTAGGCCAAGGTGGTTTTGGCATTGTTTACAAGGTGAAGTATTAATAAATTCACAATATCATATCCAAAATAGAGGTGAATATTGAACTTGTGCATGATCAGGGTGTGCTAGCAGAAGGTCAGGAAATAGCTGTGAAGCGGCTGTCCAAGACTTCTGTTCAGGGAGTAGATGAGTTCAAGAATGAAATGAAGCTGATAGCTAGACTTCAGCATAGAAATCTTGTTCGTCTACTCGGATGCTGCGGTGAGATGGAGGAGAAGATGCTGGTGTATGAGTACATGGAAAATAAGAGCCTCGATTCAATTATCTTCAGTAACTCCTCGTCTCCTACCTAAATGGATGATGCATTTTGGTACTTACTGATTAGCTTTGTTTCTGGCAGAGAAAAACAAAAGCTCAATGCTCAACTGGCAAACGCGTTTCAAGATCATAAATGGGATCGCACGAGGCCTCCTCTATCTGCACCAAGATTCAAGATTCAGAATCATCCACAGGGATCTCAAGGCCAGTAACATTCTCCTTGATAAAGATATGGAGCCTAAGATATCGGATTTTGGCATGGCAAGAATCTTTGGAGGAGATCAAACTGAAGCCAACACAAAGAAAGTTGTTGGAACATAGTAAGATTCTCTCACGAACACTATATAGATCGAGTTTTTCATCTCCGAGTTTTAGTTAATAATCCACCATGCATGTTTGCAGCGGCTACATGTCACCAGAATATGCAATGGACGGCCTCTTCTCCATAAAATCCGATGTTTTCAGCTTCGGGGTTCTGGTTCTGGAGATAGTGAGCGGGACGAAGAACAGAGGATTCTATCAAACAAATAACCATCTCAATCTTCTTGCGTATGTAAGTACAAGGAAGACAATTCATCTAGTAGTGTAATATAATGTGATGCATATATGGAATTGTGCAGGCGTGGAAATTATACAGGGAAGGGAGGGCGCTGGAGCTGGTGGACTCAGCGGCAGGTGAAGAATATGTGGCAGGTGAAGTACTGAGATGCATACAAGTGGGATTATTGTGCGTGCAGGAGCAGGCCGAAGACAGGCCCAATATGTCCAACGTTGTGCTCATGTTAAGCAGAGATTTCGTGTCTATGCAACAGCCTACTCATCCAGGATACTGCCTGGGAAGGCGCCCTACTGAAACGAGAATGGACGAAGAATCATGCACAGTCAACCAAGTTACCGTTACCATGCTTGATGGTCGATAGTCATTCACTAACTGCTCCTCCTCATTTTAACCTACAATTTCATGTCTCTCTTCAACATCCATAACTTGAATTTTGCTCATACAGGTAGGATTAGTTTTGCCAAGATTTCTCATTTTACTGTAAATCGTTCTCAAATCTAGTATACTAAATGTTCTTGCTTTCTAGTTTTAGGCCCTCATTCAAAAAGAATCATCATTTTGGGAAAACAATACATTAGATTTGCAATGCTTTTTTTCTCTGTTTGTCCCCTTTGATCAGTAAGATGTACTACATCATTGAAATTGAAGCAACTACAGCACATGCAATTTTTTTTGGATTGATTAATGATTGAATAAAAAAGATAGTACTTGTTACATCATAGGAGATTAAGCATTTTGACCAATGTAACATGTACATTAAATATCTCAGATTTCCCTCGGAAAGTCCTAACAAAAATTTATAAACTAGACAGCTGATATAGTTTGAAATTGACAAAGTCTCCATAGTCGGCATTTTGTGTGGCTCAGCACTTAACAACATTTATGTTTAATACTTGTCTTCTGATATTTATTCATTCTTTCGACGTTATAATATCTACAATTTCAAAGTTGAAAGTTCCCTTTCACATCGACACACTGCGGCTGGCGCCGGTATTTTCCCGCCGAGACGATGAAACATGACACTACTCTGTTTCATACAGTCTCCTTCCTCGTTCTCCTCTTCAAAGCCTCCATCGCCGTCGATTCCTTAGCGCCGAATCAGACCCTCCTCGATAACAACACAAGTCTCGTTTCTCCCAATGGAAACTTCGTGCTTGGATTCTTCAGCCCCCGGAACTCCACCAACCGATACATCGGAATCTGGTTCAACAAAGTCACAATTCAAACAGTAGTTTGGGTCGCCAACAAGAACAGCCCTATTTCAGATTCATCAGGCGCACTCTCTGTCACGCCGGCCGGAAACATCGTCATCACCAGCAACCAGTCATCTATGCTTTGGTCCGCAAACTCCACTTCCAGCACCAGCAACCCTGTTTTGAGACTTCTAGACAACGGAAACCTCGTACTCGACCGCGAAGGAAGCAGCAACGGAAGTTATTCGTGGCAGAGTTTCGACTATCCTTGTAACACTCTGATTCCCGGCATGAGACTCGGGTGGGATCTGAGAAGCAATCAAGAACTGTATCTGACGTCATGGAAGAGCATGGATGATCCTTCTCCAGGCGAATACACGTACAGGATGAATCCCAGGGGTCTGCCTTCGATAATCCTACGGCAGGGATCGACCATCAGATTCAGAAGCGGCCCTTGGGACGGCGTCCGTTTCGGCGGCGCCCCTGCTCTCCAGGGGAACTCGGTCTTCAACCCAATTTTCATCTTCAATTCTACCGACGTTTATTACTCATTCGAAAACGCCGACGACTCCGTCGTTTCGAGGCTTGTGGTGAGCGAGTCCGGGGCTCTGACGCACTTCCGGTGGAGCGAGCCGAGCAACGATTGGATCAACATCGCCACATTGATATCCGACACCTGCGATGATTATGACAGGTGTGGTAGCTTCGGCATCTGCGAATTTGGGAGGGCACCGATATGTGATTGCCTGGCCGGGTTCGTTCCTCGGGTTGGGGAGGAGTGGGCGCGGTTTGATTGGTCGGGCGGGTGCAGCAGGAGGACTCCGCTGAACTGTAGCACGGGTGCGGGTTTCAGGAGGTTTTCGAGCGTGAAAGTGCCGGACACGTCCGCAAGCTTAGTGGATGCGAGTGCGAGGAACGAGAAGGAGTGCGAGGCAGCGTGTTTGAGGGACTGTTCGTGTGTGGCTTATGCTCGGACAGAAGCGACCGGGTGTGTGGTTTGGTCCGGGGAGTTGATGGATATCAGAGTGTATGAAGAGGGTGGGCAAGAACTCTTTGTCAAAATGCCTCTCTCTGAACTAGGTAACTTTTAATTTAAGCATTTTAAACTTTGCTTGTTTGTACATATTTATGTTTGATTTGCAGTGTGATACTTACTTCCTTAATTCTTCTTGTCATGCTATGAAAAGGCTCGAAAAAATCGAAGAGAGTAGCTGTGATTGTATCAGTAATGGCGGCTGCATTCGTAGTGGTGTTGACCCTCGTCATCTGGTTGGTTATCCGTAAGCGGGTTGCTAAGAAGAAAGCAGGTTAATAATTAGCAAGCATTTCGCAATTTTTCATGTTTATAGAAATTAAACGTGAGTAGGTCAAGCTTCACGATCATAATTTGAAGAATTTTCATATAAGTCAACCATAACGACTTTTTCATTATGACTGGTTAATACTAGTTTATAATTATTCTTGGCACGAAACGAACATAATTGCCATCTTACCCTTGCAAATGACCTAATGGCTAATATTCTTAATCCGGGAATCTAAAAGTGAAACCCATCATTCTGATTTAATCAAGAGTGTGTTTAAAGATATTTTTTATTTTAATTCTGTATTTTTTTATTGATAAAATTAATTGACTAATACTTATAAAAATGCATTTTAAATTTCAAAATTTTATTTATAAGTAAAAAATAACCAAGATTTGGCATAGAATTTGAAGTTGTGTGTCCATATTTTGTTGTGCATTGTTTCTGTCTGTTGTGTGGTGCATGTACAATGTGCATGTACACGCGTATAGTGTTTATGCAATATGTGTTTGAGAGGTACTCAATTTGATCTGTATCAAAATTTTAAATATTTAGGATTTGAAATTCAAACAGTCATATGTGTATAATATATATTTGTAATTTAAATATTTTTATGTTATCAAACAATAGATTTAGAATTGAATAGTTCAACTCTAAATTTGAAACCCTCAATATCATGGTACCAAATGCATCTTTAGTTAATTTTATAACTCTAGTTTCATATCGTGAATGCAGGTTTAAATTAAATTATTCATCTCAATTTGCAAACAATATATCAGTTGAATACTGCATATTTCTTGTAATAACATGATTGGTTCCAGATATGGCAGAGCAACAACATGATTTTCCAAACCAAAATGAGAATGCAAGAATAAGTGATGAAGATGTGGCTTTACCAATGATTGACTTTCTTACCATATCAACTGCCACAAATGAGTTCTCCTTCTCAAATAAGATTGGGGAAGGTGGTTTTGGCCCTGTTTACAAGGTACTTTAATAGATCTTAGTTTGTAATATTCAACTAGAGCATTTATAATTTTTTCTATAAAATAATAGAAACTATTCATGATCATCTTACAAAGGGCATCCTATCAAATGGCAAAGAGATAGCAGTTAAGAGACTCTCTCAAGATTCTGGACAAGGCCTCCATGAATTCAAGAACGAGGTAATCTTGATTGCTAAACTACAACACAGGAACTTGGTTAGGCTTTTGGGATGTTGCATTCATCAAAATGAGAGAATGCTGGTTTACGAGTACATGCCCAACAAGAGTTTGGACCTCTTCATATTTGGTTAGTCTCTTTACTCTTTACACTGTTTGTCTCTCTTTCATTTCAACTCATGAATCCTATCGCTTCTGTTTACAATCTTTCTAGATCAAACAAAAGATACATCTCTAGAGTGGCGGACGCGTTATGATATAATAGTAGGCATTGCCCGCGGACTTTTGTATCTCCATCGCGATTCAAGATTACGAATAATTCATAGGGATCTAAAAGCAAGCAATATACTCCTAGACAATGAAATGAATCCCAAAATTTCAGACTTTGGGCTGGCAAGAATGTTAGGGGCCGATCAATACCAAGAAAATACGAAGAGAGTCATGGGTACATAGTAAGCATCTTTTGTTCTACACTCTTCAATTGGGATAGCTAGCTAATAATAATAAAAATAACCACAATGTTGTTTCAAATGTAGCGGGTACATGGCCCCGGAATATGCAGTAGACGGCTTCTTCTCAGTGAAGTCGGACGTCTTCAGCTTTGGAGTGTTGGTGTTAGAGATAGTAAGTGGCAAGAAAAACAGAGGATTCTATCATCCCGATCACGACCTCAATCTCTTAGGACATGTTAGTTACAAAACTTACTCCTTCATATTCTATTTGACCTTATCAAAAATATTCATTTTTCATTTCAATATTATATCATTCAGGCATGGAAATTATGGACAGAGGGGAATCCTAGAGATTTTGTGGATGCATCCATTCTAAATAGAGAATCTTTGGCAGTGATAAGATGTATCCAAGTTGGGTTACTATGCGTGCAACAAAGGCCCGAAGACAGACCTACAATGTCAAACGTTGTTGTAATGTTGGACAGTGAGCATCCAATATTAGATCAACCTAAACAACCAGGTTTCTACACGCAACGAACAATGTTCGACACTGATTCCTCCTCTACCGGGAAAATGCCTAACACTTCCAATGAAATTACTGTTACATTGCTCCATGGTCGATAGATTCTTTTTATGGGAGGGGCGTCGTTCAGATATAGATTTGTAATTTATGTACTATAATATGCAATTAATTAAAAATGAGATTAGGAAAATAAATAAATTATTCTTTCAATTGGTTAGTCAGTAATATATCTAACCTTTTATGTGTTTCTTGTAAAATCCTGACAGATGTTACATTGATTATTCAATAATTATGGAAATGAGTAGATAATGATCACACAAAATATAAATAAAAGTGACATATGTTACAATTGATTATTCAATAATTATTGGACTATATAAAAAAGGACGAAATCTTACATTTTCAAATTCTTAATGGTGTGGGTTCATACACCATCATTTAAAAGAATTATTAGTTATAATAAACATTTGTTTGCTTGAGTTGTTACAAGTCAGCTGGTTTGACAACTTCTAGTTTAAATTAGGTTTGTTTAATTTAATGTTATTAAAATTTGATCGGTAAGTGAATCAACAAAGTTATTGTTTCACGCATCAATTGATTCACATAAATCAAACCAAAAAAATAAGTAAAGAAGAAATACTAATTTTTTAAAATTTAAATTTGATATAAATAATTTGAAAATTTTTATTTTTTAATATTTTATAAAAAATCAAGTTGATTTTGGTGTAAATAACTGAAGATAGCATAAGAAAAATCCACTACACCGATTATCTTATTATCACCTAAATTTTGCCGATCTATAATTTTTAGTTTCGCCATTACAGACTTACATTAGAGAAATCAAATCTAATTATAGAAATCAATATTTTTCATTTTATTACAATATAATTTTAGTTATGTTTTATTGGATCATTTTTGAATAGTACTTCATTTGAACTAACCTAGTACGCCTTTGAAAAATCTAACGGGCTAAAACCAAACTATGACTCCCTCATTAATATACAATCTAGCTAATGGAGATATTATTTGTATCTTGAGGGAAAATACAAACATGTAACAATTTACAATAATGATATAATATAGATTATGGAGATTATTATATGTATCTTATGCGGAAATATATTAAAATATTGGGAAAATTAGTTGAATTTTTGTTATCCCATAATTTTTAAATCTCACGAATTAAATCATAATTATAATGCTGTGTAATTGTCGAGACTACTTTTTCTTATGTAATTTGTGGTTATGTGGAAGTCAGATTTTCCGATATGGCAAATCGATTTCTCAAAATGTATCATTTATCTATATTTAAAACAATCTCGTTTTCATTATTTTAATTAATTTTGCAGGTCTTTTTTTCCTTAATTTGGCACTATTAAGATTAGAATTTTAAGGCTTTTTATTTGAAATTGGTGGTTCCATTTCATAAGTTACAACAATTTGCAACTTATAGCATGGAAGCTGGATTGAGATTGATAATTCGTAAACTACATACAAATTTGACAATTTTCAATTTTAACTTGCTTTTAGTACAATTAAAAATTATAGTAGTAAAATTTAATTTGCATCAACTATATGATTGATTATAACTTAACAAAAATTTACTCCTTTTGTCATTCAATATGGGTCCACTTTGACTTTGGTTCAGATTTGAAAAAATATAAAGTTATAGAGTGTGTAAAAATAATTAAAGATTTGCAAATCCTATTTTTATATATTATGATTATAATAAAATAGAAGTAAAATAAATTAATGAAATATATAATCTACTATCAAGAGTCGTAAATTAAAATAGGATAATTAATAAGGAACCAACTAAAATAAAAAACTAGAACACCAAAACCGAAGGAGTATATTACAAAATGAAAATTTCTCAATATTTGTCGAGGGGAGCTCCACATATTAATCTTTGCCTTTGGTCATATAATCCTCCATTCCATAAAAATAATTATTTTTTCTTCATCTATCAAAACAAATAGTCCATAAAAGAAATAGTCCATACCACAATCTTTTTCTCCTTTTTTCTTCTATTTAATCATTTATTGGTCTCACCATTTATATAATTTTAATTAATTTTTTTATTCTCCTTAAATTTAATTTAAAATTCATATAAATTCTGAATGACTAGATAGAGGAAGTATTAATCTTAATCTTATAAATATAAACTCTAGTCACAATCTTTACACCCAAACCCCTCTCTCTCGCCGTGCTCGAAGTCAACAGGGTCACGATCGGGTCCTACCCGGATGCGATTCCGGGTTTGGTTTCCCTCGTGCGGATGGGCAGCTCAAGAGAGAGAAAGGAGGCCGCCACCGCATTGTTCACGCTGTAACCGGGCCCGAGCAATTCGGGGTGCCAATTTTGATCCAAAACGCCGCTTTGGCTGTGGAGGTCCTCGGCCTGCTCGCAAAATGCAAGCTTGCGCGGGATGAAATGCTGGGGTTTTGGATGTTTTGTTAGGGATTGTGAGGAATGGGAGTTCGAGGGGCGTGCAGTTTGCGTTGCTAACGTTGAGTTCCTTGTGCTGTTATAGTGAGAAGATGGGTATTGAAGCTTGTTTGAGACGTGTGTAGGATTGTTGAATGCCAAGATGTTGATTCAGATATTGCAAGGGAAGAGGGAAAACGTATGATGTTGTTGCTGATAGAGGTTAATTTAATTCAAGTGTATTAAAAAAAATGATCTTGAAGGTGAGTATAAGCAAGTTTTTGTAAAATTTTCACCGTCGTTGGATAGCTAGCCTTTATTGTACATTTTCAAATAATCAGATGATACACAAAAGACGGAGTATATACTGATTGTTCAAAATTTGATATTGAAGTGACTTTACATTTTTGTCCAAATATTGTTAATGCTAGTCCGTTGCAAGAATTATTCTTTTGCTAGACCTTGTTGAGTTTGAATTTAGTCTCCAACACTGGTTTGTATGAACATTGTAGAATCAAGGAATATGTATATTAATATTGGCTTAATGTTGGGATGTAAGCTGAAGCAACCGGCCTCCAAAAGCGATGGGGTGATTAATACTCCATCCGTCCCATAAAAATATGCACACTTTCTATTTTTGTCCATCCCACAAAAATATATGCATTTCATTTTTGAAAATTTATACTCCATCAATTCAATAATGTATGTCTCACTATCCACTAATAATACTTTAACTACCATTCTTCTCTCTCTTTTTTTTTTTTTACCAATTTTGTCTTAATTCCTTGTCATACCTATTGCCCATTTTTTTGGGGATGGAGGGAGTATATCAAATTGATGATTGGGATTCGATGATTGTCAATTTCAGTATGATATGGTTGGTGGAGATAGAGGTGCCCACGGTTTTCGGTTTCGGCGGTTAACCGCCGAATCAGAACCGCCGGTTCCGGTTCCGGTTCCGAACCTGAACCGTGACTTTTTTCTTGAACCGGAACAACCAGAATTTGAACTGCGGGCCGATTCCGGTTCCAGATATTAAGAACCGAAACCGCCACCAAACCGCCGATTCCAGACGGTTCCGAACTGCCGGTTAAACGGCGGTTTCACGGTTCCGGCGAGGCGTTCGAGGCATTCAGCTCTGGCAGCCGTGATTCAGCCTTTTCAGACGGTTTTTTGACCAAAACCGGCGGTTAACCACGGAAAACCGTGAAAACCGGCGGTTTAACGGTTTGGGTGCGGAACACTAGGCTGACACGATGGGATGGTTCATGCAGGTGGTTAGGCGGTTTTGCAGACGGTTTGTTGACCAAAACCGGCGGTTTTGGTGGTAAAACCGGCGGTTCCGGCGGTTTCGGTTGTCCATTGTCTTATCCGTTACAACTCAAATTCAATAAATTGATATGATTTTCACCTTATTCGTCTTATTTCAATTTAAATTATCCATTGTCTTGTTCAAATTTATTGTGTAAATCCAAAATTCCAAATTACATAGCCAAAAAAAAACAAGAAAACCACCGGAACCGCCAAATCGAACCAGAACCACAAGGAACCTTACGAAAACCGACGGTTCAGAACCGGAACCGGAACCGGAACCGCCGGTTTTTGACCCGAAACCGGAACCGTCAATAGCCTCACGGTTTGGTTCCAGTTCCAAATTTTCCGAAACCGGAATTGCCGGTTTACAAATCGTGGGCACCTCTAGGTGGAGAGTAGCTTCGGCGAAAAACCTAAATGCCTCAGAGCATCTCCAATGGTACTTCGGCCAGTAAATCGGCCAACAGTTTCTCCCCCGCCACGTCAAGTAGCACTAACAATCCACCTGCCACATCAGATTTAGGCCGGCCATAGGCCAATCGCAATAAAAATAATTCAAAAAATACTACATTTACGGAATTAAAATTACGATTAAATTACGGAATTAAATTTACGAGACATATACGGGAAAATTCATTAATTGCATTTTAAAAAGGTACATAGATAAAAAAATTACATTTAAAAAGGTACATAATAAAGAAAAAAAACTATCGCCGTGCAATCCTCCGTGCCCACAACTCTTCAATTATATCCTTTTGGAGTTGAATATGAGCATCCACTTGGCGCATGTTGGCAAATTCCTTGAGGCGGCCGGCTTCATCGAAAGGTACCCCACGTCGTACGCTAGGGGTGGTCGTTCCGTGGCTTGGACCGGCTTCATCATCATTGGCCCAACTAGTCAGTAGTACGCCTTCGTCTTCGACGATCATGTTGTGCGGGATAATGCAAGCGTACATTATCTGGGAAACGCATCCGATATCCCACAAACGCGTTGGACCCTTAATTGCCGCCCATCGAGACTGGAGCACACCAAATGCGCACTCCACGTCCTTGCGCGCCGACTCCTTTCGTTCCGCAAAGTAGGCCTTTTTTTCATCACTTGTTTGTCTGATCGTCTTCACAAAGACCGGCCACCGAGGGTATATCCCATCCGCCAAGTAGTAGCCCATATCATGCCGGTTGCCGTTGGCCACAAATGAGACGGCTGGACCGACGCCCTAGCACTTCTCGTTGAAGAGGGAAGACGAGTTCGGGACGTTGAGGTCGTTGTTCGACCCGACTACCCCAAAATACGCATGCCAGATCCACAGCCGGTAATCAGCTACGGCCTCGAGGATTATCGTGGGATTCTTTGACTTGTAGCCGGTCGTGTAGGCCCCTTTCCAGCCAGTCGGACAGTTCTTCCACTCCCAATGCATACAGTCTATGATGCCTAACATCCCGGGGAACCCATGCTTCTCCCCGTGCATCGCATCAAATTCCGACAATCTTCGGGAGTAGGGCTTCGAAGGTACTGGCTCACCGAAAACGCTTATCACGCCCCCACAGAAATCCTTCAGACATTCCAGGGCCGTCGACTCACCGATGTGGAGGTACTCATCCCACATGTCTGCCGCGCCTCCGTAGGCCAACTGCCTGATTGCCGCCGTGCACTTTTGAATAGGGGTGTGGCCGGGTCTGCCGGCCGCATCGTGCCTAAAGCGGAAACACAGATATCGACGCTCTAATGCGCCAACGATGCGCATAAACAACTCCTGCGCATTCTAAAACGCCGCCGGAACAAGTTGGCGGGAAACCGCGGGTTCTCACGAAAAGTAGTCGTCGTACAGCCGCTGATGTGCAGCGGCGTGATCCCGATCAATCACTGCTCGGCGGTGGATAACCCATGGAGGGCGAGGTATCGCCTGTTGTTCCACCATACGCATGTACCGCTCCATCTCGCGGTTCATGTAGGCATTCATAGCCTCGTTCATCCTCCGTTCGTACTCCTCGGCATCCCCACCACTACCACCACTACCACCACCGCTACCACCCGCGTTACTCATCGCTCGATGATGCTCTTGTACGAGAAAGTTAGAGAGAGAGAAAACTCGTTAAAACAAGTGGTGCAAATGAAAATGAAACGAAAATCGCGTTTATATAGGTTTTTAAAAAAAAAAAAAAAAAAAACAAAAATCGGCGCTGGCCGATCGGGCCGCCACAATGGCGGCTAGCCGATCGGCCAACCCACACCGGTTCGCTCGCCGATTTCGCGCTGGCCGCCTCCAATGGTTCGGCTAGCCGATCGGCCAGCGCGAAAAATCGGCTAGCCGGTCGCTAGCCCACCATTGAAGATGCTCTTAATTGGAATATTAATGCTATTTTCTGTTTGTAAACCTTTGGTTGCTTTCTTAATTGGACCTATTAATGTCATTACCATACTATTTTAGTACTGCAAGTGGTAACATAGGAAGAATCTTTCAAAACTCCACACCACAAGTTGGCCTGTTAGGTCCTCATCCAAATTTCGGGTTTGCATATTCAGAAACTTGGATTATTATTTATTAACCATAGGTATATAGACATCTAATTAGCAATTATTTTAGGCTCTTTCGATAATCTTATGTGGAGAATATTTCCCACATAGGCGTAAAGGGAGAATTAAGTAATACTCCACTAAATCAAATAAGGTCTATTTGTACCATATGCATTTATTTTCTTTATTGGATTTGTATAGTTTTATTTCTAGATATAAATTTTATTTGTAGAAAAGAACTAAGTCTTAGTACTTTTAATCCTGTGAACATTTGGTTACTGTTTTTATGTGTGGCACAAGGACCGAACTTCAATTCTTCAATCCAAATAAAAGTAAGGATTGGATTTTGTTTTTTTACAAACTAGTATTAACACCCGAACTATGCACGGGACATAAGAGTTTCAAATAATGAATATAAAATATAATAAAAATATAGAAAATAAGAACTGAAAGCAATATGGAGATTTAAAAAACAGAAATGTACTTATCCTGTCTCACTCAAAATGAAGAATTTACTACTCCCCAGTGAATGAAACATTTATGCAATTTAATTTAGTTTATAATCTAAGTGGAGTAAAAACAATAAAATTAATGACAAAAAATAAGATGTGTGACTAATGATCAAAGAGTGTGAATAATTAGAAAAATATGTACAAATAAAGAAAATATGTGTGAGTAAAGATGTTTATTAAAGGTGCTATGCAAGTCATTAATTCAAATAAAAGGTAAATTAATATATAAATTTAATAGCTTAATTTGTAAAAAATTAATTTTAAAAAAATATATGGATATTAAACATATCCACATAAAATATATGAATAATTTAAATCATAAAAATTTAAAACTTCTTTGAGAAGTCAATTTTGTATTATTCAATAATCACATTTTAGTTGACTATTTATTTCGTTCTTTTAATTTCAGACTATAGCATAACTTGATATACATTGCCAAAAACTAAATGAATTTTTTATATTGGAAAGAATAAATTTCTTACTTCCCGCCACATATACATATAAAAAGTAAATTACTACTATCACTTAAAATAGCGATAATATTTTATGCATCTTATTTGTTTTGAATAATGTGACAATTTACACTACTCTTTATATTAAGAAATTATACAAACTTTACAAGTTAGATTTAATTTTAAATATATATAATTTTATCTTATTCCTTAGTTTAATCTATAAACTTAGTAGTATTGTTTAATTAGAGGTGAATTAAAATATAAGAATTAAAAACTTTAATTGAGTAAAAATAGGATGAAAATTGTAAGCATCACATATATGTGTTGTTGTTTAGCTTGTGAATTAGTTCGGAAAAAAAATATTGCAATAAATGATTAAATCTCAATTTTAACCTAAATAAAAGGAAGGCAAACTAAACCCTCTAGCACAATTCCAATTTAGCTCAAATATAAGGCTAATTAATATATAAATTTAATAACTTAATTATAAAAAAAATTAATGGTAGTGCACTATTTAAATGTGTTTTAAAACTTCTCAAGAAGTTACCATTTTATTGTTCTATTATTTGTCCAATTGTTTTTGCCTTAAAAAATTATTTTTGGATAGAAGACACCTTATCTTTCCATTTTCCGTCCAAAAAGGGCATTAAGGTCTTTTCATCAAACTTGCGTTTAGGTGAGGATAGATAGATGGGGTAGTTCTAATGTGAAGTAATTTTTAAAAAGAACATAATTTCAAGTTTAAAAAAAATCCTGAATACTTAAATTTATTTATCCATAAATGAAGGACCAAGTGAAGGTGAAGTTTCAAATCAATCAGCTTCTTGAAATCCAATAGTTGTTTCGAATTGATGTCTGTTATATGATACTGGGCTTTAGGTTTCTTTGGTTTCTGGCCCATATCAGCGTTATGTAAAAGGACATAATGATATTGATAATAATACTATAAAGTGATTGCGTATAGAAAAGGCATGAGTTGATTGGTATACTGGGGAGGCCCATGAGTGATTTGACCAGAAAAGCTCTATTAATTGTATTGTATGAATGCTTTTCCAGTTCCATTCATTGCCAATAATGTCTCTCTTAATTCTTGCCGCAACATAGACATTAATTTTGGTTGGGACACATTGTACGAATTAGTTTGTTGATTCCCTTTATTTGATTAATTCTGACCGTTAATGAGTTACCTGCTTAAAGCCCAATATCTAATTAATTTAAACACATTTGATGGATATATAACTGCACTCAATAGAATCAGAATTTATGCCTACGCTAATAAAGAACATAAAGATGGCCATCAGTAAGACCTAAGATTTACATAGTAAGTTGGGTATGATTAAGAAGGACAAAGATGGAGAAAACAAATTCATCGCTTCCGATTAATCGAGTGCTAACAATTCATTCTAAAATTAATTTAAAAAAATGCGAAAACCGGCATATTTTAAAAAGTTAAAGTAAAGGAGAAAAATGAAGCATTCCGCAAGGATTGTGTACTGCACATGGAGAAACAATAAGTTAAGGGGTAATTGTTCGTCGGGGGTCGGCCCACCCCTGGATCCGCCACTGCCCAATGACATCCGAATCAAAATTAAATGTACTACATTTATTTAGACATATTCAGGCTGAATTTACTTATTAATCAGATAATGATATACTCTGCCATTTCTTTATTTTCTAATATTGTTTTAGCATTTAACATAAGTTTATTGACTATCATGTGGAAAGAATCTCATTTCACGTGGTTTGCTAGAAAGAGTTTGAAGATTAAAAAACAACATATTCGCGTGAAAATTTACCAATTAAGAAAATAGGAGTGTACTAATGTAATTAATGATTAATCGCGAAGTTACTATTCCAAATATCATGGTATATTTGTCTCCATTGGTTACACATTTAGAGCTGGTAATCAAAATCAAGTAACCCTAGCTAGGTACAAATTAATCAAGACTCATGTAAAATTCACACTGAGCAAACTTCACAAAGAAGTGAAATAATGTTGTATGATTACCCAAAACAACCGAGGCAGTAATCAAGTAAAGTCTTGCATGCCTTGTTTTCTTTTATTTCTGCTTCACAATGACGCCTCATTAATACTTTCACTTTCTAATATGCTTTCCTTTTCTTCTCTTCTGCATCTTAAAGTGAAACATGCCCTTATTCGAGCTGAAAATCTCCCAATAAGACTGAGAATTCAATTCTTTTGAGCCAAAATAGTAAGCTTATTTGTGATGCTTCTTGGGATGGTATAAATATAATGGGTGTCAATCCATGACCTATCATATTTAAGTCGAGCACTAAAGTGATTAGAAAGCACATGCCACAGATACCATCAACTAAAGTTTGGCACCGTCAAAGTTTTATACCTTTTGAATGATTGTTTCAAAGCTAAGTCTCATTCACAAAAAATAAAAATAAAAAAATTAAATTAAAGATTGATTAATTGCTTGATATCGTTGTTTCTTTAATTAGAGTCGTCAAATTTAACTAGGAGCAACTTTTTCATGTGTAGGGGCGATTCCCAAAATTAAGAAGCATCACGTTCTTGTGCATTTTGATTGGGCGAAGGCAAAGCTCTGATATTTTTTTTCTGATTAATTACATGCAGTATAAAATGACAAAGTAGTACGACTACTAAGCTGCACTTTTAAGAATAAACATTGATTCCTCCACTAGATTAGAATCGGCGTATGATTAGTTTACAATTTAATTAACTGTCACATAAAATAATTAAGCATATGTAACTTATTTTCAGAGCTAGGAGAACATTTGAATAAACAACTAAAATAGAATGAAACTGATGGCGTAGATTAGGAAATATTCTTTTCGGATAAAAAGGAAGTAATCAAAGGCGGATAATTTGACCCTCACATTTTCATTTATTCTTGCTTTCATCCATGGATATATTTCTTCTTCTTTTTTGGTCTGCGCGACTGAAATTCATACACGTGCTCTTAGCGCTGATATGCTATCTGAAGATATTCAACTTTTATGTTTATTTATTTCCTGTGTATAAGAGTTCATTAAAAGTATTTTCGAAAACCATTTTGCATACATTACTTATCTTTTTCGTTTGAGTGAATTTCAAAAATGGTCCTTGAACTATGGGTTTATCTCGTCCATAGTTCCTGGACTTTAAAAATATCGCCAGTAGTCCCTGGATTAAGGGTTTATCTCGAAATTGATCATTTTGGCTTTTTTTAGTACGAAAATACCCTTTGATATTATTTTGGGGGGTTTGGGCAATTTGGTCGTTTTACACATTTAACATTTTAAATTTGATATTATCTCAGTTATGTACTAACTTTGATATTATTTCAAAATTATCATTCTTCTTCCATTTTGTTACCCTTCACTGAATTTGTTTTTTCTATTTCAATATTAGATTTGATTTTATAAAATTAAATTTAATATTTAGATCTTTAAATATTAATAAATTTTTTTAATTTTTATTATTTAATATAATATTCAATTGAATTGAAGAAGTACAGAAAAAATAATATTAATCATGATGGAAAAATAAGATTTATTCTATTTAGCCTCCGTTCGGTTGTTATAATTGCTTGTGATTAAATATTATGAAGTTGACTAAAAATTTGATCCTACTAAAAATTTTATATAGGAGTATTTTTGTTGAATTTTTCTAATAAATTTTGATTGTTTTCAAATTAATAAACGAAAATTATATTAGTCTTACATTAGATGCATATTTATTTCAGAATAAATTGTGTTATATATTCTATTTATGATTAAAGCTATTAAATATTGATTAAAACTAAGGCGTTGTCATACCTTATTGATTACATAGTACTATACACTATCAAATATTGATTATAACTATTTTTTTTGCTATTTAATAATTTTTATAATTAAAAAAATTTATTGATATTTAAAAATTAAAATTTAAAATTTTATAAAATTAAATCTAATATTGAAATAAAGAAACAAAGTGAAGGATGACAAAAGGGAAAAAGGATGATAAATTTGAAATAATATCAAAGTTAGTACATAACTGAAATAATATCAGATTTAAAATGTTAAAAGTGTAAAACGACCAAATTGCTCAAACCCCCAAAATAATATCAAAGGGTATTTTCGTACCAAAAAAAGCCAAAAGGACCAATTTCGAGATAAACCCTTAGTCCAGGGACTACTGGCGATATTTTTAAAGTCCAGGGACTATGAGCGAGATAAACCTATAGTCCAGGGACCATTTTTGAAGTTCACTCTTTTCGTTTTCTTTTTCTTCTTCCTTTCATATTTTGTTCATTTTCTGTCCCTCTTATTTTATCAATTTATCTCTAAAAAATGTGTTATCCACAAGTGAAACTATTTTCATGTATGAAAGGAGTGTAATTCACAATATCTTTTTAAAAACATAAGAAGATAAATATATAAAGAATATGGAATTTAAACATATATTCTGTGCGAAATAGATACTTTAGGGATAACACAAATTTTATTGCGAAATTGGTTAAGTGAAAAAGAAAAAGAAAGAAATAAGTGATTGGACTATTGTTAGGGTATATAATGTAATTCACCTTCTAAGTGAAATTTTTTGCTAAAAACAAAAGTGGACTAATTTTCTAGGACAAATCAAAATGACAAAATGAGATTATTGTTTTGTGACGAACGAAGTATAATACTTTCTTCTTCCACGAAAAATATTCTGATTTTTTTTATTTAGGTCGTCCACCAAAACTAGTCTTTATCTACTTTTTTCTTTATCTTTCTCTTAATTTTAATTTTTAGAGGGAACATCTTTTTAGGTCCACGAACTTTGCTAAAGTATCATTTTAGGTCCGTGAACTTTGAAAATATCATTTTAGGTCCGTCAACTACAAGTTAATATTATTTGAGGTATTTTGAACTTTTTCTGGACGAAAATGCCCTTAAGGCCTTCAAAGGGCAATTTGGACAATTCTTTAGCCACTCATCTTACGTCAGAGACCTAGAGTCCAACAATTTTTAAAGTCAAAATTTTATATTTAAATTCAATTTGGATGGTAACTGATCTCCATTCTGAAATTCTTATAATTAAACTAAATATAATTCACAAATCACCTATAGTAAGTTCTTAAAATGCAGTTAAGATTGAAAAAATAAAATAAAGTATCAAGTCCCAATTCACTATTCCTAAATAATTGGTCATCTAATAATTGAAAAATGAACACATTTTTTTACGCAAATTTTAATTATATTTAAATTCAATTTGGATGGTAATTGAATTAAATAGTAGTAGTAAAAAAAATTGTGGACTCTAGGTCTTTGACGCAAGATGAGTGGCGAAAGAATTGCCCAAATTGCCTTTGAAGGCCTTAAGGGCATTTTCGTCTGGAAAAAAAATTCAAAATACCTTAAATGATATTAATTTGTAGTTGATGGACCTAAAATAATATTTTCAAAGTTCACAAATCTAAAATGATACTTTGGCAAAGTTCGTGAACCTAAAAAGATGTTCTCTCTAATTTTTATTAAATCTCATATTATTCATAATCAAAATTATTATTTGTGCACTAGTACGAAAACATGATACTCCAACTTATAATGGCCATTGGGATTGTAGGTATAGTTTGAGGCTGCCCCATCGATGTAGGGAAAAACCAAAAGGCGTGTACGTTGGGATGATATATATCTAACGCCCTTTACAGCCTCCACTAACAAAATTATATAATTAATTACAAAGTCTATGCTTGTCAACTCAATACATAAATTAGTCTCTATATTCTCTTCTTTCAGCAGTGTGAACTTTTACATAAACTAATAGCTGGTGGAATGATGCCCAACATAAAACAAAGAAACAAGATGAGAACCTCTAATTAACAATTAATTAAGCTGCTAAATACAGCTCAAACCGATAATGCACATCTCCTAAAGTAGAGTAAAGCTAAATTTAGCATCAGTTCCAGTCCCTTTTCCTTAACATCCTCTTGATGATTACAATTTTATGAAATGCTACATCAATTAGTTCTACTATGCTTTCATATTTGCTGTCTTCTTTTTTTCCAAGATGTGGCCCAGCATGCGCTGTCTTCCTTCAACAATCACTTCGTTTTTTTCCCTTTCCCTTTTTTCTTGCTTTTCTTCAATACATGCGGCCTCCATTCTTGTCGCATCCATTATTGTTTCTTTTTTGTTGTGTGTGTGTAAATTGCACGATATCTATGTGAAGCTTCCGGCAAATGAAGGTGTCCAGAAATCTGAGGTGGCCTCGGCTGCAACGGGGAAGGTGCTCGATATAGGGACGAGGCACAATCCTTGAGTTTTGAGGCCCTTTGTTACCCCTTCTTCATCCTTGCTTTTCTCTCCTGCCTGCGTTCAAATATGGACTACATTCTTCACTAAAACCAAACCATGATATGACAAAAAAGTTTGGCACTAACTAATTATTTTACACGAGATAATCGAATTAATTAGTCGTACCTGCAGCGGTGGCGATCCATATTTCAAGTATGGCGTGCTTAATGACTGAAATTAAATCACGGAAACATAATTAATTCTGATAGTAATTTTTTAATGAAAAATTAAATCACTAGTGAAACATACATTGACTTGATCATGGAGAAACTTGATGTACTCGATAGCTTCGTGGAGCACGGATGCAGTGTCAGTCTGAAAGTTCAATTGATCACAAACCTTAGGATTCATGAACTGATTTTTTATTTAAAAAAAAAAAAACAAATTTATTTAAAAATTGACCTTTCCGAAAGGTGAAACCAACTGCTGTAGGGCGGTGATTCTGTCCCCAAGTTTTTCTTTCCGGACCTGTTGATGGAGAAAGCAAAAAGCTATCATCATTTTCTTTGCATATATGAAACAGAAACAAATTTACATACCTTGAAGGTTGGCAAGGGGGACGGAGTTTCGATTCGTGGACGTTTAAACGTGGGTTGTTCATGAAACGTTTTGTGTATGTGTGTTGCCTTAGCAGTGATGCTGTGATTGTGAGGCGATGGAAAGAAGTGAGATGTAGGCGGACGAACATTACTCAACGCTGATGGATTAATCCATAAGCTATTATCAGCAGTGGGAGATGGAGAGGGTTTAGGCATGAATCCGTTTGAGTTCATCTGAATCTGATCATCTAATAAAGATGGATAGGGTTGAGAATCCGCGTCGAACAGAGTCTGCAACAAGGAACTCTGCTTCATCGATGATTCTTCTTCACTAAAATTCATTTGATCGGCCCTATAATTCATGCTTGAATCCACCAGGAAGTTGGAATGATTGTCCTCTGATCTTCCGCTGCAACACGACAAGTAGAAATATTTATGAGTTGGAAACTAGTCGAAAAACATTCATCTGTTAGGGTTAGTTCTCCATTATTAGTGGGACAACATTACACCTTCTTGTTCGTGAATAATTTGCAACTTTTCTAAAAGAAAAAAACATAAAATATTGCTCACGGCAAAGGCTGATTCCAGGCATCCAATTTGGGGTGGTGGTGATGAACATCTTGTATAAGAAGGGTGCTGCTTCCGTCGGATTCATCGCTTGAACGTACACTTCTGGTCTCGGTCGGCCAGCCCAAACTCCCGATGTCGTTGGACGCCAACGAGCATGGCGATGAACTGAAGAGATTCCGCGGCGAATTCCACCAGCTTATCAACTCTTCTGCCATGATTTTATCAACTTTTATTTGCCTTTTTCCTTTCAAATTTGGTCTTCCTTCTCTTGTCAAATTTGAGATGTGAAGTGATTTGTATTGTATATTGCTCTCTCTATATATATATGTGTGACAAAATGTTGTAGGTACGGAAGGGGGTGGAATTTGGTCCCGACACTTAAATCTTATTAGACCAGACATATTAATTAAGGAGGAAATATATTCGTAGTGGTTGATTCTGAGATTATAAAAGGGGTACTAATTAATTATTGAGAGATTCGCGCGGGTAGAATTCTTTGGCTGAATTTGGTATTTAGGAAGTGATGTATTATTCACTTTTATTGTTTTAAATTAGGTGCTGTAGCATTAAAAACTCCAAGTTGCTCATGTGTATTAAAAAAGGAATATGGTGTGAGGGCTATTTTTTTTTATCTGGCTTTCCATGCCATTGTTAGGACTTAGGACGAATAACGTACCTTTCTTCTGGTAGTTAGAATCAACATCCTTTGTTTAAGTATTTTAATTTTAAATATTTGTTGTTTAAACTGTGTGCATGTAAATGTGGCTGAAAAAGTATACTTTACTAAATATTCGAGTTAAATAATTCAGATAATAAAATTAAAGACTTGTTTGACATTTTCATTTTCCTAATAGATTTTGGGACAAGATATTTTGTGAGGTGAACCGGACTTTTAGGACCATGAGACCATTTCGCCTTCAATATATATTTTCAGTATTAAAAAAAAAAAACACATTTAATTTGTATGGATTCCCTAGCGTGTATTTTGAGTCAAAACTAATTTTGCATAAAAGAAAACGTTGATGGGGGCTAGCGGACGGGAGCTCACTAGTTGGAGTGAAGGGCGGCGTGACATCTAACCACCACGCACCCCTCACTCCTCAGCTAATGGTAACGCGGCATGAAGTCGACTCGCAAGATGCAATTAGGTTTTTTTTATCGTCGTTATATTTAACAAAAAATTAAAAATTTTAAATAAAAATATCTTCCAACTTTACTCGAAACTGATATATAGCATATTAATTAATTAAATTGGTCGTATATATTTTTTAATAATTTGTACTCCATCAGTCAATGTATTATTGCATGATCAACTAATTAATAACTACTACTCCCTCCGTACCATAGTAGTGGGGACAAATATTTCCGGCACGAAGATCAAGAAAATAATGTATAATATATCAAATAAAAAGATATTCCCTCTGTCCACCATTAAATGTCCATTTTTTCCTTTTTCGTCCGTCCGCCAATAAATGTCTCATTTCACTTTTATAATATTTAGTAAGTGGACCCTACATTCTACTAACTTATTTCACTAATATTTTATTATAAAACCAATGTATAAAAGTAGGTCCCACATTCCACTATTATTTTTACCCATTTTACTACATAAAGTCAAACAATTTCTTAAAACTCGTGCCGGTCAAATATGAGACATTTAATCACGGACGGAGTGAGTAATAAAGTAAGAGAAAGGAAAAAGTAGAGAAAATAAAATAAGAGAGTGAGAAGAATGTGTTTACTTTTACTAAAAAGGGAAACACTCCACTTCTATAGTACTTATCGAAAAGGCAAAATGACTCCACTACTATAAAATTGATGGAGTACTATATATATTTGTATAGTAATTTTAATTTTGTGTCATGTAATTGTGTATTGTACCGTGGAAAAATCTAGGTTAGACCTGGCATATCAAAGTTTGGATACATAAACACAAATTCATTCCTTTTTCACAAATAATTCCATACAAAATCCGTCAAAACCTCTTTCCCTTTCGATGAATTCCAAAAATGAAGAGATCACGAAACATGATGCATTTTCTTAAAAAAAAAGTTGTAGGATGAATTTATTGAGACAATTGACCCTTCCAGAAGCAGGTTTAATATTTTAGTTAGTAGTTATTTGCTTACTATACAACATTCTAGTGCAAATGTGGAATTTCAGCATACTGCAGTGTGAAATGAAATGTTGACCCGGTTGCTCTGGTCATTGCTTATGACTTCAAAGTGTGGTTGAAAAATGTTTAAATAATGACATCTAGAACATAAATTTATTTAGTGTAGCTAGCCGGCTAGCCCTCCACCAAAGAAATGCAGATTTAACTACACTAGTCAACTCACACACGACTCAATAAAAATCCTACCATACGTTTTATATCAAGAAGGGTGGAACATTATAACGAAATGAAACAAAGAATAGTTGAAATAATATTAGTAGATAATAGAATTAATATCTATATGTTCTGTTCCTAAATAAAATAGTATCTTATAAAGTTACGGTAATTCAGAATTGATTTATGAGATTATTTTAATTAGAAAGATGGTTATGACTAATTATCACATGATTATCTATTTAGGATAAAGTTATGAGATTCAATCTCACGACACAATACATATTTAATCCTGAGATATAATCTTACAAATCGAACAACCCCTAAATCTATAATGTAGAGATAAAATTAGAAATTTATATTAACAGGGAAAAATTATTGACAAACTCGTATTTTAGTGTCATGACTGGTATGTTGATATGTTTAATTGTTGAGTTTTTGTGCTCAAAATGGTTATTTCCAGCCAATTACTACTACCTCCGTCCCCCAAAGCTTGACACGGTTTGACCCGACACGGGTTGTAAGAAATGTAATGGAAAGTGTATTGAAAAAGTTGGTGGGATGTAGGTCCTACTTTTAAAGTATTAGTTTTATAATAAATGTGGGTAGGAATGGGTTAGTGGAATATGAGGTCCACTACCAAAAATGGAAAAAGTGAAGTGTGTCAAGTTTTCGGGGACGGACCGAAATGGTAAACTGTGTCAAGCTTTGGTGGACGGAGGTAGTATATGTTTTGGAGTTCACGTGTTTGTTGAGTGTTTTAGGCAAAAACAGGCTAAATTAGGCGAAAAAGGCCTCCACCCGACCGGGTGAGGTATTGTGCAAAAATACCACCCGGCCGGGTGGCACATAGAAGCAGTGGAGAGGTCAGAGAGTTCGGAAGAAGACGCACCCGGCCGGGTGATTTTCCAGTACAACAATTGTACCCGGCCAGGTGGTGCAATTAAGCCTGCGAGACTCCAGAGAATACCGAAGATTTCCCACCCGGCCGGGCGATTTTCATGTACAACAGTTCCACACGAGCGGGTACGTATTTCTGGCGATTTCTTATTGGAAACGCGATTTTTGGAAGAGGGGAATAAGAAAGAAGAGCTAGGGCAACTCTACTCATTCTCTACCGCCGTAAAACACACACCTACTCTCTCTCAAGCACTCTTGGAAGAAGATTGAAGATTCAAGCTTCAATTCCAACGCCAATTGTACTCCGTATCATGTTTTCCATTGTTTTCCTTAGTTTAGACTTGTTTTCTTCCATGAATATGAGTAGAGGTGGCCAGAGAACTGACGGTTACGGTTCGGAACCGCCGGTTTCGGTTTTGGAAATTATCGAACCGGAACCGAACCGCGAGGGTGTTTCGCGGTTACGGTTCCGGTTCCAAAACCGCCGGTTTTGGTTTAGGTTCAGAACCGGCGGTTTTTCGGTGGTTTTTTTACGGTTCTGAACCGTCGGTTTTTTGTGGTTCCGGCTTGGTTTCATGGTTTTCTAGCGGTTTTTCGCAGTTCCAGTTTGGAACCGCCTGGAACCGGCGGTTCCAGCACGGTTTCTGTTCGAAAATTTTTGAACCTGAACCGAACCACGGTTCAAAAATCGACGGTTTCGGTTCGGGTAAATTCTCACGGTTCCGGTTTGAATCGCCGGTTCAATAAACCTTGGGAAGGTCTAAATATGAGTAGCTAAACTTCTTTTATGTAGAATTCTTGGTGAAAATGCATTGATTCATAGTTTTAATCCAATTGACTTCATTTTTATCTAGCTCTTGTAATTGTTTAGTTTATTCATGTGCTTTTTCCTGTCAATTGCTTGATCACCAATTGGTAGTGTTAGGGTTTCTTAGAGTAATCGGGAGGTGAAATAATTATTCTTGAAATAGGAATAATTCACATGCTTTCCTCCGACCCGGCGCCCCCTTTCACCCGTTTCTATCACTCTCTTTTCGATATTTCTCCACAAACACACACCAAATTCACACTCAATTCACACACCCATCTCATTTTCACCCCACCCATCACTTATTCTTGTGTTTTGGAGGAAGTTTACCATTTGAATTGTGGGTTTTGCTTGAGAATTCAAGGGGAGCACCTAAATTTCAAAATTTCTCTCACTCTAAGCAACAAAGGTATGTTCTTCACCTCTAATCCTCTCTATCCATGGATATGATGTGCAATGTGTGATGGGTATGAAGTTTATAGCCTTTACAAGTTGAATTGGTGATAATCTTATGCTTAATTTGTGAAATTGTATGGGTTTTGGTACGAATTTTGCTTGTGGCGAAGTCATTGAGTATGCATTGTTGAAGTTGAGAGATTACATTGTCTTGCTTGAGATGAAGTTTGAGGTTGGGTATGAAATTTTTTGCTATTCTTTGGTTGTGAGGATAATATTGTTGGATTTGTTGATTGAGCATTGACTACATGATGGGGGGTGAAATTGATTATTTTTGTGAGTTTAGGGATTGAGTCTATCTCCCTTCAAGGATTTTGGTGAACAATAGGCATAGGGATTGAGTCTATCTCCCAAAATTGGTTAAATTGTGTTTAACCAAGCTTCATGAAAAAGAGAGAGCTTCTACTTGCAAAATCATTCATAGAGATCAAAAGCTAGACTACTTCACTTGTGGAAGGAGTTGGAGAAGGATTTCAAGAACATGAAGAACGACAAGGATTCAACCTACGGGTTTTATTTGCTTTAGTTTTATGTTCCAATTGTTTTCCCTTCAATCTATGTGTTTAGCTTATTTATCATGTGTAACTAAACTCATAGGATTCTAGGGATTTGTTAGTAATGACTTTGGTTATACAATTCTAATTTTCTATTTAATATCCGTTTTGTTTTTACTTAGTTTCTTCCCTAAGTTAATCTTGATGCTTCATGATTGAGTGACACAATCGTGTATGATTTAGCTTCATAACTATGAGAGAGTTCTAGCGATTTAGATCCACTTAGTAGACGCTACAGTTAGCTTCCCTTAAAACGACACTGTTAATTGAGAGTGAGGACTTTTCAAGGGTCTTAGGAGCTATTTGGAGTTACGTGTTAGGATTGACAACCCTAATCTTGTAATCAACGTTTGCATCGCATGAGCATAAGCTAGGTGACTCGTCCTATCAAAGTAATAACTGTGCTAGGGTATTGTAGTTTGGAATTTATATAACCATAGCTGTGAACGCACATCCCTGGGATTCCCTTATCTCTATCGATTGTCTCTGTGTTTTATTCGCATTTAGTTGTTAATTGCTTTTTATTGTTTTCTGTTTTCAAAGTTTTCCAAAACCTTCTGTTCTTCCAGATAGTAATTGAGTCTTAGTAGAGGATAGACACTTTGTGTTTGCCTTCCCCGTGTTCGATATCCGATACTGACCTTTAGCTATACTATATATACTCTGTATACTTGTAGGTTTATTTAGTGCTAAAAAATAGTGCATCAAGGATGTTAGGAATAGAGCATCTTCCTACATCTTTTTCTGTAACATAAGTTTGGGGGAGTTACTAATATTTCTCTTTCTAGGTACCTACTACTGATGGCCCCGAAAACTCTCAAACCGCAGAAGGTGGGTGTCACACTTCGAAAAGGGGGAAATAGGAAATGGGAGGCCTTGGCAGCACTAGACAGCCTACCGTCCCGATATCCAAATTGGGGCACTCTCAACGGGCTCGGAATTCAGCAATCTTGGGATGTCCTTGTCCAAGCTGGACACCTTGAACATCTGTTCTCCTTGAAGCATGGTCATACAAGGCCCTCACGGTGGAGTTCTTCACCACCCTTACAGTGGAGTCTTCGGGGAAGAACATCAAGTCAATGTCCTTCCGCCTCGTTAACGATGAACACATAATTTCTGTCGCAAAGTTCAATGAACTCTTCCAACTGATGGAAGAAGGTGAGGAACACATTCTCGAGGATCCCCAGCCTGAGGATGATAATTAGGGGTGTCGAAACGGGTACCCGCGGGTACCCGCACTCGATTTTGGCCGAAATTGTTGTCCCGATACCCGCCCCGCACTGTGTCGGGTATTACCCGATACCCGAGTCGGGTATCCCGCACCCGACACTGCGAGTACCCGACCCGACACGACCTTTTTATTTTATTTTTTATTATTATTTGTTATTATTATTTGCATTATCCTCAATTTATTGATAGACATCAAACATAATGTTGGTATTTTGTTGCATTTAAAAACATAGAATTCCATAAATCATTAGATACAGACATCCACAATTTAATGCGTGTGGCGTGTGCTACTGTATAGTATATAATACATATGTGTGTAGGCATATGCTAGTGTATATTATTAATGTACTACATATGCTACTGTATGTATATATGTACTACACTTTAATTACTCTTAATAGAAAAAAAAAGATTTAAAAAAATTATGCTGAAATTTGAGTCACCAGATCATTTAAAACTTATATTAAAATTAAAAATTACAAAATGCTAAACTAAAATCGGGTATTTTTCAGGATTATCGGGTATCCCGAGCGGGTATCGGGTATACCCGATACCCGCAAAACCAAAAATATGATTATCCGATCCCGACCCGTTACCTGTTTTCGTCGGGTAGGGGGTACCCCATACCCGATGAGTATCGGGTCGGGTGTGCGGGTACCCAATACCCGCTACCCGTTTTGACACCCCTAATTATAATAGAAACGAGTTCTGGAGCTTGATCAGTAGCGAAGCGGTGTTTACCCCATCCAGAGCCAAGATTAACACAATCAGAAACCCTGTCCTTCGGTACATGGCAAAGGCCTTGGTCTACTTCCCTTTAGCTCACACAGAAGCAGACAGCATGTCCACAGAAATACTATTTGTATTGTGGGGAATGCTCAAACGAATGAGGATCAACATCGGCCATTATATAATAAAAAACCTGGAGAGGCAGTCAAAGAAACAGGGCGACAAGTTGTGTTGTGGAGGAATTGTAGCGGCTTTGGCCATCAAATATGGATTAAGCTTTGAGGGAAGGACACCAGATACCGGTTCCATGATATTGGATTGGGACACACTTAAGAGGTCCAACATCATTCTGGTTGATAGACGGGGCGCAGGGTACTTCAGAATAGACCCAAACACGTGCATTAGGTTCCCCGACCCACAACTTTTCGTGGTCAGTGGATGGGGCTACAAGACCAATTGGAAGATGGATACTTCAGACCACTTGGAGAAGATCGAGAGTGACCCCCCTCAAGGGGAAGGAGCCGCAGATGCCGTTCCGAATTATGTCAACCCCGACTATCTTCCGCAACCACATATCCCCGAGGAGCCCATACAGATAGAGACTGCTCCAGCAGCTATAAACGAGGATGATGAAGAGCCCGCCATGGAGTATGAAGATGGCCAGGGCAGCCGGGCCAAAAGGAGACGACTACGAGGGAGGTCATCCAAGGACAGTTACTTGGCGGAAATTGCGGCAGGAGTTCAATCACTTCAGGTGAGCCAAGACCAACAGGAGGCCCGGTGGATCCAGGCACAACATTGGAACGCGGACGCCATGGCATGGAGGGCCCAGTGTGACACCCGACTTGACAACTTTGGAACTCGGCTGGATCATTATGGAGAGCAGCTTCAGCAGCTGTAGACTCGTTTCGATACTAGTGATACCGAACGCCAGGCCTTTTACCATGCATTCTACGCGAGGTTCCCGCCGCCGGCCGAATAGAGGTATCTCAACAATCCACTTCTCTTCAAACTTATTCTATCATCTGTCTTGAATAAGTTTGGGGGGGTTCTGACGTGAATTGGTTGCTCCTTTCTCCACTTGCTAATGATGTGTACTTGTGTTCTTGAAACAATTTTTCGTTTTCTTTTTATTGTTTTATTTGGTGTCATTTGGTGTAAGTCCCGCCTGTGGGACTCAAATTCAAATATGGGTGAATGTAAGATAATTGATGCTAAGTAGGGGGTTGATGGCTTATGATGATAATTGTTTTTGTCTTAAAAATTGTGGTTAGAATGGTTAGGGACTTGCGTGATCAATTCATGATTTAATTGCGAGTGAAGTGCTTGTTTGCTTGGTCAATGCTAATCCCGGTGAGATTTGAGCCATACTTTGTTCATGTGTGATTTGATTGGGTACTTGTTTTTGTTTCTAGAACTTGCTCCTCGTCATGTCGAGTCTATATAGTGGATGTGAACTTAAGGGATGAAGTTAGGCATTCTTTGATTATCCTCATACACTTATAAAATCCTTAGTTAGCCTTCGTAGCCAAAAATGTGTTTGATAGTTGAAAAGAAATGTTCTAAACCACTCTCTAAAGTGAAAACCTATAAGAGGGGAGAAAAGCACAATGTTACAAAGGATAGGAAGGGATATGATAAAAAAAATGGAGGTATAAGCTAGACGAAGTCTAGAAGAAAAAAAAAAGAATTTTGTAAATAAATAAAAAGTGTGATGGGTTTTTGAATAAGTGGGTCTTGGAAGTTAGGAGGAAGCTTGATAAAGTCAAGTTATTGAGAATTATTTTGGCGAATGGTTGTTGTGGAGATGTGTGCTTCAATTATATTCTTTAGTCACTATAGCCTAAATTCACTCTACCGTCCAAAGATCCTACATTACAACCCAAATGAAGACCTTTCTGATCTTAGGTTCACTTTCACATCAGAACAGAGGAGACGTTTGACGTTGAGCAAGCCTATGGTAAGCATTACATGTTACTTGATTTGAGTGTTTATATTATCTCTTATACACTTGAGTGAGAAGAAAATTGAAGAGTGAGAAAATCACACTTCCTAAACCTAGTGAGAGCATTGACACCAGGCGATATACGAGACAGTAGCTTCAATTAATGTTTAGTTGATTTTTGTATGTTTCCTACCTTCGAACTTGTTTTGAAAAATTTTCTAAAGCAATACATCAATTCCACCTCTATGCATGAGTTTGTTCTTCATGATTTCTTATTCTTATTTGAGGACAAATAAGAGTCTAAGTTTGGGGGAGTTGACAAACTCGTATTTTAGTGTCGTGATTGGTATGTTGATATGCTTAATTGTTGAATTTTTGTGCTCAAAATGGTTATTTCCAGCCAATTACTATATGTTTTGGAGTTCACGTGTTTGTTGAGTGTTTTAGGCAAAAACAGGCTAAATTAAGCGAAAAAGGCCTCCACTCGACCGGGTGAGGTATTGTGCAAAAATACCACCCGGCCGGGTGGCACTTAGAAGTCACGGAGAGGTCAAAGAGTTCGGAAGAAGACCCACCCGGCCGGGTGATTTTCCAGTACAACAATTGTACCCGGCCGGGTGGCGCAATTAAGCCTGCGAGACTCCAGAGAATACCGAAGATTTCCCACCTGGCCGGGTACGTATTTCTAGCGATTTTCTTATTGGAAACGCGATTTTTGGAAGAGGAGAATAAGAAAGAAGAGCTAGGGCAACTCTACTCATTCTCTACCGCCGTAAAACACACGCCTTCTCTCTCTCAAGCACTCTTGGAAGAAGATTGAAGATTCAAGCTTCAATTCCAACGCCAATTGTACTCCGTATCATGTTTTCCATTGTTTTCTTTAGTTTAGACTTGTTTTCTTCCATGAACATGAGTAGTTAAACTTCTTTTTATGTAGAATTATTGGTGAAGATGCATTGATTCATAGTTTTAATCCAATTGACTTCGTTTTTGTCTAGCTCTTGTAATTGTTTGTTTTATTCCTGTGCTTTTTCCTGTCAATTGCTTGATCACCAATTGGTAGTGTTAGGGTTTCTTAGAGTAATCGGGAGGTGAAATAATTAATCTTGAAATAGGAATAATTCACACCTTTATTCAATAAAACTTGGGAGAGTTGAGATTCTGCGTGGGATCTTTAATCTAATCGATCTTTTGGGAGTTAAGTCTAAGAATTAGAATGGGACTTCAATTGTTACACTTAATCTGCGGATTTATCACATTGGGAAAGGGTTAAATTCATATCTGTGATTGATTCAACAATTCTAGAGACTTCAAATGGTAATTTAATTTCAATTGGGTTAGGCTATGAGTTGTGCATCGGATCCTTGAATTCTGCATATTTCTTCATCTTTGTCTACAACTTGCTTCTTTGTTTTCTTGTTTAAGTGTTTTCTTTTAATCTCTGAATTTATATGCTTTCAGTAGCTGTTAGTTTCAAAACCAAAATTGATCATCTGGATAGTAGTCGAAATTGGTTCGTGGTACTTAGGTTTACACTTAATTGCCTCTGTGGGATACGATATACTCTTGCTTGCTATTTGCTACAATAACCCCGTACACTTGCGGGTATTATTTGGGTAAAATAAAGTCGAGTCAATTATACAACATGAAGAAATTTTAAAAATAAAAAAAGGACGATTAGTGAAAGATAAAAAAAAACCTACAACAAGTTATAATAAATATATAGTACGTAGTACTCCCTCCGTCCCAAAATAAGCGAGTCATTTGTCCTTTTAGCTTAATGCTTCAAAAGTGTAATCACTAAAAACACTCATTTTTTAAGGACATAAAAATTGAGACGCAATTAATTGCGTTGGAAAATTTTAGAAATAACTACTTAGGAAACCAAAAGAACGTCGCTAAACGAAGGAAAATTTAACTTTATCTTTTGTTTTTTTAGGAGGCTTTCATTTGTGTCCTCTAATTTTAATTATACCAATAATAAAGACGTTTTTTTTAAGCGTTGGTGATATATTTAGAAATATAAATTAGCATTTTTAACTAATTGTATTAAAAGTATTGTTAATAGTTTTTATTATTATACTGAATGTATGATAAAAAAAATAGTTTTTAAAATAAAAAAGTGGACTAATTTATGGGATGTAACGAAATAGTAAAAGAATGAAAATTTTAGGAAGAGGGAGTGTTATAAAAATGATGGGAATGAAAATTTTAGGAAGAGGGAGTGTTATTAACGTTGAATTGACATCATATTGAGGATTAGGAATTTGACATGAGCCAAGTGGAATGGAATAAGAATTGGAAATGTGAAGGTTGTCGCAGAATTGACTCCAGTCAACCATCATTTCTCAACTGCAATAACGCAATAAGTAACACTATTATCTAGTATTATTCAAATAAAAATACTATTTTTTTCTATCTCCTATTAATTGTCATCAATTTCCTTATACGCCTGTCCCAATTTACGACATCCTTACATTTTACTACTTGATAATGAAATGTTACTACTTGATAATGAATTTTACATTTCACTAATTCATTTCATTCATATGTATAAAATTAATTTATAAAGTATGATTTATATTCTGCCAAATTTTTTCACTCAATTTCTGTTTTATTTCTGAAAATTCGTGTCAAGTCAACCGGTCTTAATTAATGAGGACATATGGGACAGAATAGTATATCCCCTTAAATTCCAAATACTTGTACATTGAATGAGTTGTGTTTCAGAGTTCTACTATACAAATCTCGTATCAAAGATTTTGATATATTCAAGTTCAATTCACTGAGATTATAGCTAAACTCGGTATTTGTTATCCTCCACGGACCTACAAAGTTTGTCTCATTTTACCATTTTCGTCCTTTCTACAAAGTTTGTCACACTTGGAATTTTATCAAAAATAGACATTAAATACATCCACCAATCTCCTCAATATGAGACCCTTATTCCACTACACACCTTCATTTAATACAAAGTTAAATAATTTCTTAAAACTAGTATCGGGTCAAAGTGGGACAAACTTTGTGAAACTGAGGGAGTATTTGTTTTTTGGTGCGTGTGTGAGAGGGTTGGGTGTGTGTGGTTGCCATTTGGCAAGGCTAAATAGCTTTTATTGAGGAAAAATGAAATAAATAGAAAAAAGAGATAGATATGGTGTATTCTCTTCGCTAGTAAATTTATCACTAGAAAATAAAGGAATAACGTTTTCTTTGAATTTGTATTTTGTTTCCAAATTATATATTTATATGTAAAAAAATTCCCATTTAATTTACCTCTATCGGGAAAAATATTATCATTAGTTGTGTGTGCATTAAAGTGAAAAAGAGAAACAAGAAAATGTGAATTTTTTGTTTATAGACGAGGATGGGAGTAAAAGAAGGAATTTAAGGAGTGAAATTTTTTCTCCTTTTTAATATACTACTAATAAATTTACAGCCATATATAACGTATAGTATAAGTTAGAAATCTTAATAGACATAGGCCACTTCTAGAGAATGTGATTAGCCATTAGGGGATAGGATTACATATTATCTCCATCGCATCAAAAGTCAATTTTTAACCCATATTTTTAATCAAAACATTTAAATTTCAATATACTAACTTTTACGCGTTTTTAAGACAGAGACAGAATGAATTAGTACTTTATAGTAAGCTGGTATTTAGTCAAAACATGTCACATAGCTAATGAAAAGATCGAAACATTTTCCTTTATACCAATTTACGCAATGTCTCTGAAAACCATATCTTCATTGACTTTAAGGAGCTGAAATTCCGTAAGCACTTTTTCCGCCTGTCTTGCTCATTTGTTGACGATTTACAAGTTATTAATCATATGACCTGCTGACATTTCATACATCAATGTAAATTATTGGCTTCGATTCGAATATACATTGATTTATTAATTCCAAATTAATAGTATTCAAATACATATGCAATATTTTTATTCTATCACTGTCTTTTACACTATTTAATATTATTACTTTTATGAACTACAGTAGTACTAAGAAAAATTAATAGGTCGTCGTATAAATCATTCTTTTATAAAAATGAGCAAGTATGAAGTCCAACCCCACCATTTTTCAATTAAAATAATTCATCCAAATCATCCCCTAAATAAACGGAATTTTCTTTTTATCAATTTTAGCGATCTCTCATATACACCATCCATTTCGCTAAAATATGCACTCTTTCATTTTTAGTCCGTTCCACAAAAATATACACTTTTTAAATTTAGAAAGTGAAACTTATTCTCAACTAACAATATTTTCATTACTTTTCTTTTTATTTTTTTATTTTTTACTTTATCAATTATGCATTAAAATTAATTAATGTCTAATAAAAAATATATATTGTTATAAGACGGAGAGAATATATAATTATAATAGTATGATAGTACAGTGATTAATGATAGTGAAGCGAACGTAATCCCGAAGAATAGATGATATGACTAAATTGAGTAATGAGGGTTGTCTTTCTCTGGGATCCGACACCAAATCAGCTCTTGATTGTGACTCATATTGATATAATAGCTCCAATTAAGAGCATTCATAATGAGGCCATAATGAGGCTGGAGGATGCTACGGACGGTGCATCCTTCGTCCCTTAGTCCGCTATTGTAGGGGTCCGGACTAAGCACACATTATCCTCCGCGGAGGATAGATCGTCCGCGGACTATGACATGAGGATGCATCTCCGGCCTATCGTCCGCCTCATTGTGGGGGTACGAAGGATAGTCCGGACGATGCACACATTTTTTAATTTTTTGTATTTTATTCTATATATATCACCATTTTTTACTTCATTTCACACATTTCACTCCACTCTCTTCTCCATCTCAATTTCTCTCTAAATTCAATAATAAATTCCAAAGATTTTCATATTTGCAAGCATATAAAAAATAAAAAATAAAAAATAAATACTGACAATAGGATATGCCTATAATTGGTGGTGTTTTTATATTTTTATTCTTGCTAATTGATATATTTGCAAATATAAAAAAATAGGATTAATGAATTTGCAAATATAAAAAATATATTTTTATTCTTGCTAATTAATTGATATACTGTACTTTGAACTTTCAATGAAATGAAATTTTTTCTAATTTTTGTAGTGTTTAAATATTCAAATAATAAATAAAATGCTTAGGGCGGACTATAGTCTCCTCCATTGCAGGTGGAAGGGGCGGAGGATAGAATGCTGATGTGGCGGAGCATAGGCGGGGCTTAAGACGTTGGGCTTAGGGCATCGCATCCTCCGCCCGATTGTGAATGCCCTAACACCAAACTTTTCTCATTTTATAAATTTGTCTGTAGAGAAATAACTCAACTTAATAATTACTAATAGACCTAGATACTGTAATTGAGTTTTACTAGTAATCAGCGCGGTATCTACATGGGTGTAATCAATTTGAGATAATGTGGCAACCAAAAAAAAGGGAGCTATTTTTCTATTCCTTTGAGGGCGGAAGTGCGTGTTCCTCTTCTTTTCTTTTCTCTATCATTGCCCACAATCGTATAGTCCCCACTTGATGATTATTTATTTCAAAATAATCGTTTTCTAAAATTTCTTACGGAAAATAAGAGACCTAAATAAAATATTTAGTCCCCAATCGCATAATTTTGCGGCCACTAACATCTAATTGTTTTGGATAGTGACTGCCCAACAATCGAGTCCGAGAATTGTAATCACGAAATATCGTTATTTTTTCGCTTTGAATTATATTGGTAAAACTTAAAAATAATTTAGCATATGTTATTTATAAATATATAGTACTCCCCTTATTCTAACTATTGAGCACAGAGATTAAAAAAATTGTGTTGAAAAGTATAAGAGAAATAAAATATGAAAGTTAAAGATAGAGTAAAGTAGACGATGAAATAAAATAAGAGTGGCAGAATGTTTTGTTTTTTGTCAAAAAATGAAATGACTCAACTTTATTGGGACGTCCCAAAAACAACTCAACTTAATCAGGCCGGTCCGGTGGAAGTATAATAGATATAGTAGTACTATTTACTAAATGGATGAGTGCAAGTGCAAGTGCAAGTGCAAGTGCAAGACTAGCTTTAACTTCATGATAGACTGAAATTTCGTTTAATTTTACATACCAAAAAACTTTCGTTTAATTTTACTTTTTCAAATACAGTTAAATTCATTCTAAGAGCGACATTCTTTGTTCTTTTAAGTTTTCGCGACATAATAAACTTTTATATTAATTCACCTTATTAAAATATGTATAATTATGGATTACTCTTCCTCCGTCCGCCATTTGGATCTCATTCCTCGGAAACACGAGTTTTAAAAAATGTTAAGAAAAGTTGGTGATAAAAGTTAGTGAAATAGGGGTGTCACTTATGTATACTCCTATTATTTTCAAATGAAGAGTGAACTACATAAATGGTACCTGATCTTTCACTTTCGCACGTAAATGGTATATGATCTTTATTTTATATCGCTTTTGGTACCTATAAATCACATTTTTGGTACCTGATGCAATTTTCTTCACAAAATGCCCTCTAAACAAATACATTTTCTCATTTATGCCATAAAGGATATTTTAGGTATACATAAAATAGTACCAAAAGTGATATTTTAATATCTTCTCTCATTCTCCTACCTCTTTATATTTAATCAATATTAATATTATTATTTTGATGTTATGAATTAATAACTAATTTATTTTTAATATCATTCAAATATAGTTAATTATAATTGTAGTTATAATTATATTTGATTGTTATAAAAATATTATTGTTATAATACTAAAAATTAGTAGTAAATAATAAATATTTATAGTATAATTATATAAATTATGAATCATATAATATTATATTATAATAATTGTAAATTGTATTCATAATGATATAAATAGTTGAATATTTTTAGTTAGGTGTTTCAATTTTAAAATGAGTATAAAGTAATTTAATAAAAAATATTCAATCGATTTAATTATTTTAAATAATTAATTTAATTAGACATTTTGTTCTTGATTTATATTATATGAATGCAATTGATGTATGTATAAAAAATTAAAAGGAAAGAAGAAAAATAAGATAAAAGAAAAAAGAAAGAAGAGGAAATATAAACTAAGGAGAAAAAAAGAGAGAAATAAGAAAGATAAAATACTATAAAAAAGAAGAAAATGAAGAAAAAAAATGAAGAAGAAACTAAAACAGAAATAAGAAAGGAAGAAAAAATAATCACATATTTGGTACTATTTAATTGAAATTTCCAAAAATATCGTGCATAACAAAAAAATCACATGTTTCGTACCTAGGGTTATTTTTGTCACAGGGTACCAAAAACGATATAAAATAAAGACCATGTACCATTTATGTGCGAAAGTGAAAGATCAGGTAGCATTTATATAGTTCACTGAAATGTGAGTGGAAAGAGTTAGTTAAAGGTGGGACCCTATTATCATTTATAGTAAAAATGAACCGGGACTCTTATTCGCGGATGGACTAAAATGAAAAAATGAGACTCCTATTCGCGGGCGGAGGGAGTATTTTTTAAGTGGAAAAGGGGCACTTGTACTACTTATAAATGTTACTCTCTCCGTCCATCATACGAGTTTTAAGAAATTGTTTAACTTCGTGATAAGTGAGTAGAATTTGGAATTCAATTTTATATTAATTTTATAATAGATTGTGAGTGTAAAAAGTTAGTGAAATGTGGGGTCCGTATACTAAAAGTAGAAAAAAGTAAATACTCCCTCCGTCCCGCTTGAGATGATACGTTTTCCTTTTAAGTTTGTTCCAACTAAGATGACACATTTCCTATTTTGGAAACTTTATCTCTCCAATTAATACACCCAACAAATTTTTATCACTCCTATTAAAACATTCATCTTTCTTTCTCTCTTTATTTTAATACTTACATCCACTTTTTCTCTCGCTAATTAAATACTTTAATCAATAACTCCTAAAATCTCATACCGGCTAAGGAATGTGTCATCTTAGCCGGGACGGAGGATCCCACAGAATTGTGGACAATCCAAAATGACAAATGACTTTTTAAACAACAGAGACAAGAGTATATTATTAATGGTTAGTGGTTACCATTATATATACAGTGATATTCTATATAGACGATGGTCACCCACGATGATTCATGACAATAATTCCAATGAAAAAAACAGTTATGATTTATATCATTTAAATAACATTTAATCCAATAAAAATGATGATTTTTTTTAAAATATAAAAAAATTATGAAGAAAAATGATGATTTTCCCATTATGTGATTATCCCGAAGAGGTTCGTATCAGTTATCACCGGTTAGCTGCCAAAAGACTATATGCCAAACTGCCGTTAATGGAGGTTAAGCTACTCTACTCAAATATATACACAGAACTTTCCATTATTAGAATAATTATTTATATATACGTCACGGTTTACGACCGTGCAAGTGAACTGCAACACTTAACCATATCTAAATAGATAGTATGACTTTTAGTTTTAGTCACATATCCTACATATTTAATCACATGTTATACATATAAGAACTACTATTAGTTAATTTTCTAATTAAGTACTAGTACGATTTAGTTTTTTCTAATTAATTTTCCATCATTAATGAGAGTAATTCTCTTGTGAACCAATTCACTGAAAATCCATAGTATTGCTCAATAAAATGTTACTACTATTACACTCTATTAGTGTAATTGTGTAAAAGTTTATCTTTTTTCTAAGGAATTACTGAATTTATTCTTCAACAGTATTTTATTTTGACAAGCTCCGATCCAGTAAATTTGGACTTTTTGTGCTAAACTTAATCTTATCACTCAATCTTCAAATGAAGTCAATAACCATCTAATAAAGTAAGTTTAACATGAAAGTCGGTTTGGTGTTTTACCATTGTAAGTTTAGTTTCGCCAGTCTTGAAAAAGATTGATGCATTAAGTTACGCTTTTAAAGATACGAAGTAGGTGGGCTTCACTAGTTCCCGTGATTTGTTCTATATATGGACAAACTTCTGTTGAACTAATAATTAAATTTAAGCCTGAGATTTGGTTTAATCAAAGAAAAAGGTTTTGCCGCTATTACAAAAGTAGTTTGCACGATTACATGATTTGGTATAATTAAGTCAATTTATGTTTTTTCAAATATAACAGTAGAAACAATATTTGGTATGAATGGTATTAGAAATGAACCACTCACCCCTTAAACAGCCTAAGAGGGAAGGTTATCCATCCTTATATAGAAGAGATAGGATCATCACCAAGCCGATGTGGGACAAGATATTAGAATTTTAACACGCCCACTCACGCGTGGGCCGGAATGACACATCGGACTTCCATCACGTGGGTAGGCAAGAGAAGAGATAAAGAAAATAAACTCCATCATCGACTTGGGCCCGCTCTGATACCATATTAGAAATGAGTCACTCACCCCTTAAAATGCCTCATAAGAGGGAGGGTTATCCATCCTTATATAGAAGAGATAGGATACCAAGCCGATGTGGGACAAGATATTAGAATTTTAACAAATGGGCCACAAAAATATGACTTTGGGTCACTAATGTGGTAGCCCACCCAGCCAATCTGTAATTATATCAAACTGGCCGGTAAATTCTTGATCTGTAATAATATATCACAATGATATGTTATGTATTTTTTTTTTGGAGATGGGATGGCTGAGTCAATTTTCTATAACCAAATATCTGAATTCGAAGAAATACCAATGAATTACGAGAAGCATATTTGTATTATTTAGACAAAATTTCAATTTACAAAGCAAAAACAATGATAATGAGCACAAGTTGGTTGACCATAGTGTTGTAATTTGTGATGGACACAACATAAAAACAATGTGGTTCTCAAGTCCTTGGTCTTCTTCCAAGGGCAAGCATCTGGCTAGATGTTGCACACCTCCAGATTTGTTGAATTCTTCCAAATTGTGCTCACGAAAAGTGCCTTGCTCAACGTAAAGCTTCAAGCATGTGACCTTCCTCCCACCACCTCTTCATCTCAACTTCAGTAACCATTGATCTGAGGCCTTGGTGTTGGACCGGTTAGTCTGGAAAAAGGCATCTGGTTGCGACCAGTGCCAGATAGTCGTTCAGCGCTAGTGGGATCTGATACTGATTTTGAGAAGGCCTGGGCCAGCTCAACTGCAGATGCTTCTTTGCCATGTCGTATGGGGGCATCACTTGGTGCTGGCTTGTCATGCTCAATAGGTTTTCGCCAAGTCTCTGGGGATGGAGCCCTGTCCTGTAGCTGTTTCAGTTGCTGATTCCGGTTCTTCTCAGCTTCCTTATTATTTCTCCGAATTTCGTTTTGCCTGTTCCTCCTATGTGAATCGCTTCTCTCAACATCCAGCTGGTTTTCTCGCCTGTTAGAGTATTTAGACATCCTTTGATCGGAAGGAATCTGATACGAGTTGGAGGGTCTACAAAAGGGGGAATCGCCAAGTCATGTGGCCAACCGAGTCAGAGGAAAACGAGGAAGAATGAAGAAGCACCAGTTGGAAAAGGCGCGCACCAATCTCGGCATTAGTTAGGAGTTTTAAATTTCAAATTGAAGTTGTTGCAGATTCTGTTAAGTTGTTGCTGATTTCTCTCTATTGTAAGTCTATATATTGAAGTTCCAAAATAACGAGAAGCATCTTGGGAATTTGATATTGAACGATCGTAGTATCGTAGGCCTCCGCGTGAGGATTTCTCTTTTGCTGTGTATTTCCTTTTCTTCAAATAAAGCCGAGAGTTCCTTATAATTGTGTTACAGTTCATAAATCAATATCATTACTGGTGAAGGAGTTTATTTCTCCTCCGCTAGACTTTTGAGCATTTCTCGTGCTCCCTTGTCAGTCGGGCACCTTTACTCTATCAATTTAGTCCCAATCCCGAAACTCGCTCATTCGTCGTATTACATTGAATATTGAGTTCATCGACCATGGTAGTCAATGTCTCTATTCTCTTGTCCAGATCTCCGGCGACCTTCTCTAACCCATCAAGTCGCGTGTCCGTATTACGCGTATTAACCACGTTCACCGCACCAAATTGATAGAGTAAAGGTGCCCGACTGACAAGGGAGCACGAGAAATGCTCAAAAGTCTAGCGGAGGAGAAATAAACTCCTTCACCAGTAATGATATTGATTTATGAACTGTAACACAATTATAAGGAACTCTCGGCTTTATTTGAAGAAAAGGAAATAGACAGCAAAAGAGAAATCCTCACGCGGAGGCCTACGATACTACGATCGTCCAATATCAAATTCCCAAGATGCTTCTCGTCATTTTGGAACTTCAATATATAGACTTACAATAGAGAGAAATCAGCAACAACTTAACAGAATCTGCAACAACTTCAATTTGAAATTTAAAACTCCTAACTACTGCCTAGATTGGTGCGTGCCTTTTCCAACTGGCGCTTCTTCATTCTTCCTCGTTTTCCTCTGACTCGGTTGGCCACATGACTTGGCGATTCCCCCTTTTGTAGACCCTCCAACTCGTATCAGAATCCCTTCAAATTTTTCGCTGTAACGTGCAGAAGATCCATGCATGAGGGCATCACCCTTTGGAGAAACTTCCTTCACCCTATAAAGTGTAATAAATGTAAACAAGATACGAATCATTTTCATGATTGCCTGAATATCAAGTGCCTCCAGACTGTTAATAACATCCAAAGCTGCATACAAGTAACTGAATACCTCAACGCAGGTTGACCCTCGTAGTTGTTTAAGTCATCTTCAACCCCGCGTGCCTTAAGAACCTGTCACAATGCCAACAATTCTTAACTAAAGAAAAGGCAATAGTAGCTTCGAAACAATATGAACTGATTAGATGACATAACTCATGAAATCAACACGTTGTTAAAGGAACCAGACTAACTGATATTGAGACCATGTGACATGAACCAATTTGTATCATACAATAAGAAAAGAGAAAATAGTCAAATACACCCAGAGCAATGACGATTCTTTAATTTCTAATGTTCCTGCGTTTGAAGCATTGAGATACATAATTTTATAAATAGTTCTTACTTCCAATTATTTAAGAGTCAAAAGTTCCATCTTGAACTTCGTCATATCGAGCGTACAATGTCTTCTTTTTTGATGTGGTATTGCATATGTTTTTTATTGCATTATAAGTCGACACACTTAATGAGTAATACATTACTAATTCAATTACTCGACCAAAAAAAATGCCTAAAAATCAATTTATGATTCAGAATAGGATGGATTCAAGCAAAGGTATGTACTCCACTCCTCGCCAAAATGACTACTTACGACTTTCCATCCAAAAAAAGGAAGTGAGAAAAAGGCTACAATACCAAGAAATTTTTGAATGGTTCAAATGTTTTTTTCAGTTCTATCTTTCCATAATACAGCCATATATATTTATAATTGTTTCTAATGTACAAGTAACTTTATTTACATAAAAGTACAGATAGACAAAGATTAGTAGACATAGACGTACCTAAAGTAGAGTGTGCATACCTGAAGATTTAGAGGACTGGTAAAAGCAAAACAAATACTGTTCCTAATTCATTTTTAAATCGATTGAAACAATTAGGTCTTTTTACACGAAATAACCTATCAGACTTATTGTAGGGAATAATGAAGGTTGTATTTGACCCTTTTCCAAATATAGAAGTTACCAATCCTCTAGAACGTAGAGATGCAAACATTCGAAGGTGGGCCAATAATTAACTTAAGCTGCAAGGAATAAATAAGCTTTCTGCAATCATGTAAAAGTGAACTCACCAATTCCCGGTGGCGAGCTTCCCCAAAAACAGTCCCTCTAGAATAACAAGACAATGAAGATATATATTAGAAGGTATATCTCCTATTGGAGATAAGGACGATTTGAATAGAAATATACAGACAGGGATAAAGTTGTGGTAGAAACAAAATAAGTGCAGCTAGTTTAACCAGTTTATTTCAGTTCAAACTCCAATTTCCATTTTAGTTGGACCAAACAGACTTGTGTATAGTGTTATACAGGTTGGCCATTAAACAATGAGCAATGTGAAACAAGGGATTTAAGGAAACCATACATTTTCTGGCTGGTCTAATGTAGCTTATCCAAAAAATACTAACAAGCTTTCAAATAAACAAGGATCATCAAGATACAGCTACAATTCAGTTTGGAGCTTCATGAAATGGCAATACTAACAAATTGCTGCATATAACTCTCTCATAATCGTCACCCTCAAAAAAATAACTAAAATCAGGCTCATTACAAAATGAAGAGTATATTAAAATCCCTCTGTGGTCTGTGCCATAAAAAATGTCTCAAAAAAATGAGGCGCAGAAAATAAGGAATGCTGTTTAGGCCCCACTTATTTTATCATCGTTTATAAGTAAAGGAAATGAGAAGAGAGAAAACTAAAAATGCTTTAACCAAAAAGTGAGACATAAAGTGGTGGTAGTGTGGGTATTTCCGTTTTTGGGCTTAGACATTATAAATGGGACAACCCAAAACAACGGAACTGAGACATAAGTAATGGGGCAGATGGAATTTAGAATTTAAGAAGTGTAAGAAAATCAGATAAAGATGCTGATTCTCATGATGTGACTTCTGGGTGCAAAATCCATGAAAATAAACCTGGTATGAAACCACCAATCAACTAAAATTGCCAACCTTATGTCAATAGGCAATATTGAATTTGTGTATAAGTCTTAATCCTGAATTTTATCTGCCACCCACAACCTATAAAGAAACAGAAATGCCACCCACCATAACAAGCGACACTATCATAGCCAGAACATTATGCTTTTTATTGAGCCTGTAAATGGGGATTTAATCAAACTACAGCCGTACACAATCAACCCCAGATCAGCGTGCATGCTTCAGATGTGAATTATGCTCAATGGTTCATAAATTCCATTAATCTCTCTATATAACAACAGCACAGAATTACTAGAAAGATATTGACTATGAATAAGGTATCTTGGGACAGATCTGATAGTCAAATAGATATCTCCATAGACGATTCGACAAAAAAAATGGATATTTGATAAACATACCAAAGAAAATTCCAAAAGAAAAAAAAAATACAAACTATGAACCTTTTGGCTTCTTTGATTCCTTCAAGTTGCTCATGAGATTGTGATCTTGGTGTTAAATTCAGTTTTGGGCTCTCTGGAGCTTGATCACCAACAGTAGGAATTTTAACTTCATATTTATCCTCCATATGGAGATTATCACTAGTATGCTCATATCTCTGCACTCAAAAAGAACTGCACTGATGAAGCTAAAATACAAAGAAGTGGTATAAAATATTTGAATAAGATCTACGCCTTTTTTCACAAATTTACCTGCTGGTGATCACTTGGTGATTCTATGTTCTCCAATGGTTTTGATCTTGGAAGTAATTTAAGCTTTGGTCTTTCTGATGACTGGAAACCATTAGCAGTAGCAGCAGTGTATTTCTCTTTTGAATCCACACGTATTGCAGATATAGACCTCTCATAAGATTGAGGTAACTCCTTTCCATCACCATGAATCCCATCTCCGAATGTTAGACTTCTTTCAGCATGCATTACCAAACCATTGTCTTGATAGTCAGAGTCAGCAACCACATCGAACCTATTGTAGAACTATACTCAAACTTCCCCTCGGTTTCGGGACGTCCTAAAAATGCAACATCTTTTCGAGGATTACTTTGTTGTTCTCCACTGGCCAGATGAGACCTTCTCGAGAGCACTGGCATGGGCTAACTTTGTCTCGGCATCTGGAGCTGACCATGCAGCAGCTACAGGCTCTTTCATGCTTGAAGTCTCCTTCCTTATCCCCCAGGCATTTGGATGTGATCCAGCTACTGCTTGGCCAGCATTGCCACCAACAACTGGATAACTTGAAACATAACTGCGGCTACCACTTAAAGATTGATTGCTGGACTTTGAATTATGCACTTCAACAACCCTCCTGCATAAGAGGCACCAGTAGAGCTAGTTGATAGTTGAGATACAGGAATTGAAGGACTACTACCACCTCTAGCACCAGATATAGTATTATCAGTCTTATGCTCCGTCATGCGACTAGATTGAGCACGAAAGCTTCCGTCTGCAACTGTTTGGCGAGGGCCTGAAACACATCTAAAGGCTTGCGCTCATCCTCATCAAAATTACGACCTATATGGGAACTATGACTTAGAAATGGAGATTTTTCATCAAGGGTCCCAGCTGAGCCAGCAGATGCTGGCCGCAACCTATGTTCAGACCTTCCTGCTGAGTTACCCCATGACATCTGCCTATCAAATCCACCACGATCAAGGGGCCTCACAGTCCTGTCAAAGTGTTATGTATGAGATAATTGACTACCTTATTTACCATTGTACCTCACACGATTTAGTCAAGTTACACAATCATAACAGCACACCAAATAGTGAGATCAAAACCAAAGCCCCGTTGAAGACTGCACACCAGAAACTTAAATTTTTTCTTAAACAATTCTAATAATGGCACACATAAGCGTAAAGAAAATAAATCAACCGTAAAGAAAAGCAATCATAAGCGTCTACTTGAGATAGGTTGTGAAAGTCCAAGAAGATTTAGAAGACAAAGATATATACATTTCGAAAATAAATTGTAGATATGAAAATAAATTAACGCTAGAAGCAGACTCACACGCCTGGTGCAGAGGGGAGAGGGAGATCGGAAGGAATGGAACCGCCATGAAAATCCTTGAGCGTCATCGTTGCCTTCTTCGACATTTCCCCTCACTTTCGGTCCCCAAAAGTATCGAATTAATGGGTTTGTATTAGTATATACACCTATTTGTGATATACTCCTTCGATTTGGAGAATGAATCTCTATAAATTGAATTTTAACTTTTTTTAATGACAAGAAGAAAAAATCCGGGAACCGATATTTCTGTGACGAAATCGACAGATAGAAGATTTATTGAAAGATTGAAGGTGATGATTTAGGGGTCAAATTTAGCTCGCTTCGGAGAGTTGTACTTTTCAGTTTTAGCGAGTCTTCCCCCTTATTGCAGTGTTGTACTACCTTGCAGAGCACTGTGTCTTATCTTCCTTTCATTCGGTCGTTAACAAAGTTATAGTTAGATCATAAATATGATTAGTGATAAAATGGAAACTTATATATTTTACAAATTCAAAATTCTGTTTCTAACACAGTTTTAATATAATGTAAAATTTTAAGATTTTAATGTCAACACAGTATCAACACAATATCAACACAGCATCAATCATTAACTACCGTTGAAATTCTGTTGACATTTTTCTGTTGATGCTTTTTTGTGATCTGTTGACATTTTTTAATGATCCAGATTATAGTTTTGAGTTTGTAAAATATTTAGAGTTTTCATTTGATCACATTTTTGATAAATATAATATCATCACTTAAGTAAAAATTTTAATTAGTATTCCCTCCGCCCACATAATTTTACCCAATATTCTATTTTGGGCCGTCCTACATAATTTTACTCATTTCACTTTTATCAATTTTGGTAGTGGACCTCATATTCGACTAACTCATTCCTACTCACATTTTATTATAAAACTAATACTTTAAAAGCATGACCCACATTCCACCAACTATTTCAACTCACTTTTTATTACATTTCTTAAAACCCGTGTCAAATTATGTGGGACAGATGGAGTACTTCCCCCACCCTTCGTATTTTCTCTTTTGAGATAGGACGATTGAATAATGGTTTCTACATTTCTTCTTACTGGGAAGCAAATCAAAAAATTCGCATAATAAGAAAAGCTTGAAAATCGATAGTCTTTAGAAAATGATACAAATGTAGTTGCCACGGAACTTATCTTTTTTGTCCATATTTTTAGAATAGTGCCATAAAAAAATTGTATACCCAGAAAATAAAGATAAGCAATTTGGACAAAAAGGATAAAACAAAATTGCATAATATCCTCTGCTGAATAAGAAAATGCTCCATTTGTTATCGAACTCGAGAAGAAAAAAGGCGTTTTATTCTCTAGTTTACTACTCGAGACAATTTTGTTGTTGCTCAGTACTAGTACTCAGTTGATTGATTAGTTGATGATGGACTATAAAAGACTAGCCTACAATATGAAATTCAAACATTGTCAAACTCGATAAGAAGAAAAACTAATTTATCACGACGTACTTACTATTCTAGTTGATTTTGTTACGGCTCAGTATCCAGTTACTACCTCCGTCCCCCAAAATTTGCTACACTTTGACCCTGACACGGGTTTTAAGAAATGTAATGGAAAGTGAATTGAAAAAGTTGGTGGGATGTGGGTCATACTTTTAAAGTATTAGTTTTATAATTAAATGTGAGTAGGAATGAGTTAGTGGAATATGGGGTCCACTACCAAAAATGGTAAAAGTGAAGTGTATCAAATTTTCAGGGACGAACCAAAATAGTAATATGTATTAAATTTTCAGGGACAGAGGTAGTATTTATTAGTTGATGGCCCACGATATATGAAATTCTTATATCGACAGATCCTTAGACTATTTTATGTGACCATTCAACATTCATGACAATATTATTAATTAGTATACTTATTTGATTTAATTTTACTTCATATTATTCATTATTTTTATTTTGTAAGTATAAAAGAAAAAAAATTAAGGAGACACCCATTGTCAAACTCAAGAAGAAGAAAGACGTCTTTTTATCACTACTCTACTTGATTTTGTTAGTGCTCAATACTCAGTGATTTATTAGTTGATGGACTACAAAAAAATGTTCATATACTTACACTATTTTATGTGACCATTCAACATTCATAACAATATTATTAATTAGTATTTGATTGGGTTTTACTTAATATTATTAATTATTTTTATTAAAGCAAAGACTAGATATCATTTTTATGCGAAAGTGAAAGATCGGGTACTATTTATATAGTTCACTTTATTTTTAAAGCGGGGAAGTCTGAGTGACAAAATTACTTGAGTGTACAAAACTACACAAATGTCCTCAATGGCTTTGAGATTATTTCGAACAAAAAACATGTCAAAAAAGTGAAAAAGGAATAAATATTTGATATCCCTTATGTTTAGGGATCTTAAATGATATTTTTAAAGTCTATAGATTAAAAATGTGCAAACTCCATGAATGAGAGACTATTTGTGTACTAGTTTACTCTTCATTTAAACCTATATAAGTGTGACTCATATTCCACTAAATTTTTTTTCACCCATTTTTTTAATATTTCTTAAAATCCATGCTAAAAAGAAATGAGACGCCAAATGCTGAGGGAGGGAATACATCTTGTATGTATTAATTCAATACACTAATTTATGTTAAATTTATCTAAAAAATAGTCTTATATTTTCATTTAGCAATGTACATCAAAATTAATGTTTATCAATTTGTAGCAAGTTTTTTCTTTCTAACGAGGTTTTTCTCATTTTTTTTACTAATATTTCAATCACTTTTTCTTTATTACTTTCTTTATCAATTTTGTATTAAAATTCGTACTGTCCACAAATAAGATTATTTTTTTAAATAGAAGTAATATAATTAAAAAAATATATCGGACAAATAATATCAAGTATGAGATGCAACTGTGGCACGTTTTAAATGATAGCTAAACATAATTTAAAAATTATGTCACGATGGACTCGAACCCAAGATCATCGACTACTAGACCAACACACGTACCAACTTCTAACACTTTTTAATTAGTTGGTCTAGACAGAGAGAGGTGCATTGGCTTAATCAAGCAGGATAAGACTTGTTCTTTGGTCTCTCGATCTTGAACCCCAAAACCGTCTCCATTCTGATAAATGAAATTAGCAACTCTTGCTGTGTTCACTACATGTCTCAACATGCCCTGCTGTGGACGTGGACACCTCATCATAATCCCATTCATTCTCTTCCATGAATCCGTTATCAGCTCTCTAATATGCCCCCGAGCTTCTTCCTCTCCCACATTCGCCTCTCTCATGTGGCACACGATTGACGACGGCGAATCACCTCTCTCCAATTCAGCCTATCATCATTATTTAATTAAGTTATAGCCATAGGGAAATTAATTAATTAAGAGAAAATATGAATATATATAGAATGATGAGTTACCTTAGAAGTTCCTTGATCATTGCATAGCCGGATAATGAGGGAGGCATGGTGGATTATTTCTTGGTTGTTATCGAAGGCGGCAACGGTCTCATCCATGTCGTGGCCAGCACCGAGCAGCGCATGAAGAGAGAGCACCAGGCCGGACGATGATACCCACCCATTCTCCAGATATTTTACAAGAGATGGAGATTCGCCATTCCACAGCCACTTTGCTTCCACAAGCAATGCTTTGCAAAATCCTATCCACTGTTTAATTGTCACGAAATTAATTAGCATAATAATAAGAATAATGATATGATGATTTCATTTCATCTTCACAAACACACACCACTTTCTTCAAATGAGGTAAAACCGAGGTCCAGCCTTTTTCCTTTTGGATTTCAAGATCAATGTCATTGGCAGTATCATACAGCATCCAAAAGCATCTCTTTAAGGCTTCTGGCAGCTGATGAATTTCACTTGGGTCCCACCTATAAATGGCACATCTAGTATGTTAATTAAATCCTTAGTGAAAATTAGCTAGTAGTTTGTGACAGCTAATTAATTATAACTTGCCTTTCTACTGCAATTGAGAACTGTTCCAGTTCATCCATGGAGCCATAAATGTCATACACATCATCAATGATTAGTACCAACAAGATGGCTTTTGTGAGCCATTTCCTAAGGCTTCCATGCTGTGGTTCATAAGCAACGCCCACAGCCCACAAAAAGCTTTCCACCACTCGATCTCTCGAGAAGGTTAGAACTTCCAACAACCCCAGATTCCTCCACCATCTGCTTAATTAAATACACTTGTTAATAGTACTAGCAATGTTATTTTTATTTTTGTTCAAGCAATGTTACCTTATAATGTCCTTGAGATCATTCTGGTGCTGGAGTTGAATGGTGTTAAAGCTGAGTCCAGCCAAGCAGTGAATGACTGAATTGTTATTTTCATGCATGTAACTTCTTACGTTAAACCATCTCACATTCCGATGACAAATGGAAAATTTCTTAGCAGCAAAGGCTTTTGCTCTATCGAACAGAGATTCACTGTCCACGCCCAGATGGGACGCTTCGAATATTTCAAGCCTCGCCTTGTCGTCCCATTGCACGCCTCTGGTTACCTTCTCCTCTGCATCTAATAACTGCAGTATTCCATCTGTAGTTTTTTGTGCATTATATTAAATAAAATAAGTTTGCAACAAATTCACATTTTATATGAAGAACTCTTCTCACCTTGTGAAACATGATAGCCATGGTGCCTTAGAATCCTGAAATACAACGCAGCAGAGTATGGATCGGCATCCATGCTCGCGCACGCCATCTCCTTTACGGACTTACTGATCTCTTCCTCGAAGTAATGGGAAAGAGCCAGTTTGTCAATCAAATCTATCAGCTCCAGCTTGTGCAATGGATCTCTCAACTCGCGAAACTCGCTGCAAACTTGGTCTTTTAGAGTCTCTGCTTCACTTTGGTGCTCCTCCAACTGATCATTAAATCATAAGTAACCAGTTCATCATTTACAAAAGGAAAAAAAAAAAGAAAAATAGTGTAATATTGTTGGAAGTGGAATAGTAAATCAGTACTGACATGGAATGTAGTAGTAAGCGATTGTAAGTGGTCGTAGTTCCAAATGTTGGGCTTGTAATTAGCTGTCCGCCTGGGAAGATTTGCAGCTGCAGTTACCATATTCATCAGGATGTATTTGCTTCTCACTTTAGCTTAATTTTTTTACTTTGGAAAACACTGCTAGATATATTTTCTCGGATCGATATATTTATAGAAAGTGAAGAGGGCTATTTCTACTCAACAGAAAAACTCCTCTTTTCGGAAAAAGTAACATGACGTATGCAAAATAGAACTGTATACACATGTTTTTAAACAGTGACATGTTTCCACATGGATAAACTCATTTCTTTATTTAATTTATTGTGGGCCCATATACAGCATTATGTAAAATAGATAAACATGTACACGCAATCCACACATATACATTCCCTTTTTCTAGTTATAATGCAAAATATTATTTTTATTTTGCATCTTTTCTTTTATTTAAACGTTAAAAATATTATGAAATATTAAAATATTATATACTCCATCTGTCCCCCATTAATTGACACCAGTTGACTTGACACGAGTTTTAAAAAATATAGTGAAAAGTAGATGGAAAAAGTTAGTGGAATGCGAGTACTACTTTTATGTTCTATAATAAAATGTGAGTGTAAATAGGTGTTAATTCTTTTTTTGTTCTAGGATACATTAGCCATTCCATCTTAATAGTGGACTTTATTTAGCTTCCCAGTTTGGGAAAAACGCATGAGGATCATACGTCTTCCGTTAGTGAAACGCATGAGCGTCATGCGTTTTACTGAAAAACGTATAAGGATTATGCGTTTTTGAATTTTTAAATATTTTTATTGAATTCTCTAAGACGCATAAGGGACATGCGTCTCTATTTTGAACATAAATCACGAGAGACAGAGGCAGGATACTTTTTTGCGCGAAAGATGAGAGAAAAAAAGAGGCAGCGCGATTTTGAGCCAATTTCCGGCGATTTCTTCCATTTGTCGTTATATTTTGGTAAGTTTATCTCTTACTCTTAATTAGTGAATAATATTGTTCGATTAGGTTGGTTTTTCCTGATTTATTAAATTAGGGTTTAGGAAAAAATTGTCCCTAAATTTTGTATTTGTTATATTTTCTTATGCAGAAACCATGCAAATAATTGTGAGTTTGTATTGGGATGGTAAAATAGTTCAACTTCCACACTTGGGTATTTGTTATGATCCACCTCGGGCAAGAGGCTCCATTATATTGAATTCGTGCGTTTCGTATTCTGAATTAGTTGCAATGATATGTGGTGCAATGAGAATAGATATGAATCAACACGTCATTCAAATATCATGGAGACATTGTCTAGTCTTTGCATCCAGTATGAGTTATACATGTACTGAGATTTACGCTGGAGTTTATGTTCAACGAGGCTCAAAATTCTACTCGTTGTATTGAATTGTTTGTTGAGTATTCACCTGTGAGAAGTTCAGAAATCACACCAGCTGTTGATTATGGCGTTGTTGATTGTGGTATTGGATCATCGGCGAGGGTTGAACATGTGAGCTCTGATCGTGATATGAATGTTGCAGATGTTGTTAATGTTGGTGTTGGAATGAATAACGACTTAGATGTTGCAGATACCCTTGATGATAATACTCGAATTGTACGAGATAATGATGAACCATTGTCGCTAGCAACATCTGAGGCAGATGCTAGTCTAAGTGACGATTTTCCTGGTGATGATGATGAGATAGTGGTATGTAAACCCGTTGTGCAAGGTGAACAACCACTTCCAAAATACGTTCCCAAGGGGATGAAATTCTTTCGCACATTACCAAGTGGTCCTTCTGAGGTACCCGATAAAGTTGGTAATGAACACAACAACATGTACTGGGATGAGAGACATCCATATCGAATTGCAATGTGAACAAAATTTGACTCCAAGCTGCATGTGAAGACGGCTATGACTATGTGCAGTTTGTGGCATCAAAGGCAGCTCAAGGTCGTTGAGAGCAAGTTAAGAAGGTGGCATGCTGTATGCAAATTTCCAGCTGGAATGACAAAAGATGGGATAGCTATTATCACTGAGACCGACACTGAAAAAGCGAATGAATGTTCGTGGGAAGTTTCTGTTACACAAAGGGCCCATGATGATCTTTGGGAAATTAGGAAGTGGGTGAGACGGCATGTTTGTGAATGTCATCGTGTGAATAGAGAATATGCTAACTTTTCATCAGCGATGATTGCTCTGTGTATACGACATCAAGTACAAGAAGATGTTGCTTTCAGGGCCTCGAACATGAAAACCTATATTTATGAAAGATTCAACGTGGTAATCAGTTACAAGAAGGCATGGTATGCACGAACAAAGGCTTTAGAGATTGTCTTTGGTGGATGGGATGAATCATTCAAACAGTTACCAAGCTACATGCTTGAACTGCAGTCACAGAATCCAGGCACAATTGTTGAGTGGAAGCACAACGAGCTGTTGAGTCACGGACATAAAAAGGTGTTTAGTTATGTTTTCTGGGAATTTGGGGCTGCTATACATGCTTTTCAGCTGGCCCAACCGGTTTTAACAATTGACGAGACTCACCTCCGAGGAAGATTTAAATGTAAATTGCTTGTTGCTTGTGGTTTTGATGCTAACAAAAAATGCTTGCCTATTGCATATGCTGTTGTTGATGAGGAAACTGGCGACAGTTGGACATGGTTCTTGAAACATGTAAGAATTCATGTGGTGAAATACCAGAGGGAGATGTGCATCATATCGGATAATCATAAAGGAATCTTCAAGGCTATGGATTCTGATGAATGAAAAAAGGAGCCGAAATGTCACCACAAATTTTGTTTGATCCATGTGAGGAAAAATATCTTGCAGAAGTGCAAGGGTCCTATTGTGAAAAGCATGGTGTGGGCATTGGGTGCTACAACTCAAGAGTGTAAATATAAGAGAAGGCGGCGTGCACTATATGAGGAAAGCCCTGATGCGATATGACAACTGAATAGGGCCGGAAAAGAAAATTGGTCTCTCTGTTACGATGATGGACTTAAATGGGGGGTTACCTCAACAAATATGTCGGAGTGCTACAACAATGTGTTGAGGGGTGTAAGAGAGTTTCCAATTAGAGCTTTGATTGATCTCACATTTTGGAGAACAGTGGAATGGTGGGCACAAAAGAAGACAAAAATACAGCACACCGAAGTTCGGTTAACACCGTGGGCGAGTGACAAACTTGCTGAGAATGATGCCAAGGGGCAAAAACATGACATTTCTTTCCCATGCCCGTAGCTGCAAAAGAACCATAGGTCCACCCAAATCTTTCTTCTGCTTGCCTATGGAAGCCTCGCATAAATAATGATACAGATAAGACAAAGCGGCACTACCCCAACTAATAGTAGCCACCTCGTCTGGATCCACCAAGGCATTCAACCACATGAAGGGGACCTTGCATCCCGTGGTGTCTGGTAATATAAGTCCTCCTAACAAAATTAGCGCATGTATGCGTGCCCTTTGAATATATACACAAGTAGGTAGCCCATCATCCAAAGGTATCGTCGCCTGGTTGATTAGAGATGTCATCAACATACCCCCTTGCTTCGTTTCTATACTTGTATCGGGTATCCATCCCAACAGATCTCGACACATGCTGGGCCAATCAACATACCCAACAACCGGAGAATCACGGCCAGTGAAAACGCGACCATTTGCTCTCAAGCCCCATGGGTTTTGAACATCTGTAATGTCACAGTAGCCTCTCCAATTGGTAGGTGGAAAGTGTGAGTCTCTGGCATCCATCACTCAATCAAGGCAGCAATAAGCTCATTATCGATTTTCATCGGCTTCTTACACTCCAACACACCGCTAAACCCAAATACGCCAAGCCATTGCCTCACATTGTCATGCATTTCCACTTCCTAAACCTTAGTTTCTGTCCGACGAACTCTAAAACTATGCTTTGTGCCATCTACCAACAATGTATTCGCAATGTGCTTGTGTTGATAATAGAGCACTGACGTATCCTCGGGTCCATAAAATAATTGTTCTCCAGTACTTGAAGATGTCATCTACTTCAACATATTCACAAAACAAGAATTATAAACTTATCTATTTCATGGGGCCAGAAATAAAGGTAAAAGGTAAACACATTACCACATACAAATAGAAAATTCAGTTCCATAATTCAACAAATTCACTAATCTTGTTTTATAATAGTGTTTTAATCTATATTATTAGACATCACAAAAATTACTCAATCTAATCAACCCAATAAAGGTAAATACAAGCTTCATTTCAACCCACATTCTCATCTTCCCCCAATAACAAACTAAATCACAACACCAAGCATCACAAACACATCAAAAACCATATAAAAGAATGAATTTCACTATTACAATACATTCAAAACAACAAAACAACAAAACATAGACCTAAATTGAACAATTTAGTTATAAACCCTAACTCACGAATTTGGGGAAAAACCTACACAAAATATGCAACAAACAACGAATAAGGGAGTAATGTTGAAGGATTGAAGAAAACTTACCAATATATCGCCGGAAAATCACCGGAAATTGGCTTGAAATCGCGCTGCCTCTTTTTTTTCTCTCCTCTTTCGCTCAGAATGGTATTCTGCCTCTGTCTTTCATGATTTATGTTCAAAATAGAGACGCATGTCCCTTATGCGTCTTAGGGAAAGACGCATGAGGGTCATGCGTCTTTTAATAAAAATATTTAAAAATTCAAAAACGCATAATCCTTATGCGTTTTTCAGTAAAACACATCATCCTCATGCGTTTCATTAACGGAAGACCTCATGCGTCTTTCCCAAACTGGGAAGCTAAATAAAGTCCAGTATTAAGATGGAATGGCTAATGTATCCTAGAACCAAAAAAGAATTAACCTGTGTAAATAGTTAGTGGAATGTGAAGTAAGGGTGTCAATTAATTGGGACGGACGAAAAAGAAAACTAGTGCCAATTAATGGGGGATGGAGGGAGACTATATATACATATATGCATATTAAAATACTTAGAGTAACGGCCAAATGTGATCCTAAACATATTGCATTTTTACTATTTTAGTCCTAGAAATTACGTTTTGAATTATTTGGTCCCATACATTTGAAATCAGGCCAGACTCAGTCTAAAACGGACGGCACCGTGAAAAAATAAACGGTCAACTGCAGATTAGTCGATTTTGACCCATTTATGAATTTTAATTACGAAATTTAATTTTTTTAGAAAAATAAAAAAGTATTATTCTTAAAAAAACTAAATACAAAAACCCTTCACTCTTTCTTATTTTGTTTTCCTGCCGCTTCTCCTTCTTCTTCACCGCCACCACCACCCCCACTCCTGCCCCTCCGGCGACGCCACCACCCTTCATGCGCTTCACCAAGCCTTCATCGAATTGAACAAACAAATAAAGAAGGAAACAAGCAAAGAAATAGGAAAATATGGGCAAGAAAAAAACAACTTTCATAATCCAACCAAGTAGAGCAAACAATACCAGGAGATCGGTCATAGATATCAGGGGCGTGGCTGAAAATCTCAGGTTGCGTTTGGTACACGAAATTGGAGGTGTGGAATTGGAATTGAAACCTTCAATTCCAAATTAGTGTTTGGTATTATAAAAATTCTTGGATTTGGAATTGAATTCCAATTCCAAACCCTCAAATTCCACAATTTGAATTCCATATAAAAAATAGTGGAATTCCAAAATATTCACACACACACACACACACTTCACACACTACACAGATTTCACATATTTACACATTTCACACACTACACACACTTCACACACTACACTTCATATATTTCACACACTACACACACTTCACATACTGCACACACTTCACACACTACACAGACTTCACACCTACACACACTTCAAAAAACTACACAATTTCACACGCTTCACATACTTCACACATTTCACACACTACACACAGTTCACACATTTCACACACCACACATTTGAACTGTGTGTAGTGTGTTTAGTGTGTATAGTGTGTGCAGTGTGTGTAGTGTGTGTAATGTGTGAAATGTAGTATGTGCAGTGTGTGAAATGTGTGAAGTGTGTGTAGTGTGTGAACTATGTGAAATGGTGTAGTTTGTGTAGTGTGTGTAGTGTGTGAAATGTGTGAAGTGTGTGTAGTATGTGAAATGTGTGTAGTGTGTGAATTTTGTGAATTGTGTGAAGTGTGTGAAATATGTGAAATGTGTGTAGTGTGTGACATATGTGAAGTGTATGTAGTGTGTGAAATTGTGTAGTATGTGAAGTGTATGTAGTGTGTGAAATGTGTGTAATGTGTGACGTGTGTGTAGTGTGTGAATTGTGTGAAGTGTGTGAAATATGTGTAGTGTGTGACATATGTGAAGTGTATGTAGTGTATGAAATTGTGTAGTGTGTGAAGTGTGTGTAGTGTGTGAAATGTGTGAAGTGTGTGTAGTGTGTGTAATATGTGAAGTGTGTGTAGTGTATGTATATTGACCAAACATGTCAATTCAATTTCATATCAATTCTTCATTTTACCTAACATAGGATTTGGAATTGAATTCCTTCCAATTCAATCCCATAGAATTCAAATTCCAATTCAATTCCAATTTCGTATACCAAACGGAGCCTCAATGAATTTGGATTTCGATGTGTTGAATCGGAGCTCTACTTCGTCGAGCTGCGACTCAGTTCCGTAAATGGCCTCAAGAGACTTGTAAATGGGCACGGGCAGGTCATCGTGTCTCGCCATTGATTGGGTGAGCTCGGAGCTCCGGCAACCGCCCGATTATCTCAAACCGGAAAGATTAAGAACCGGAATAGAAGAAGAACCGGAGAAACGGCGTACTCGACTGGCTGGAACTTGGCTCTGTCGCCTCCGGAGATCACAACATAGGCGCAGGGGTTGCGGCGGGAGAATGAAGAGGATGAGTCCTTGTAGTGCTTTCTTCTGTGCGATGGTCGAGAGAGCGACTACATGGAAATGGATAGGTTCGATCTTCTGCTATTTTGAGTTCAGCTTTCGGTGGCGGCGCCGGGGTAGTAGAACCGACAGGGAAGAACAACAAAAGAGAGAAGTTTTTTAAGAATAATAATTTTTTATTTAAAAATAAATCATTATTAAAATGCTTAAATTGGTCAAAATCGACTAAATATAAGTTGATCATTTATTTTTTACTCTGCCGTCCATTTTGGACTAAGTCCGACTCGATTTTAAATGTATAGGACCAAATAATTCAAAACGTAATGACTATGACCAAAATCGTTCTCGTCTTTTAATACAACAGAGGAACCATTTCCGAGAATGATGGCATTCTGACACATAGCTTTGTTGATCCCATTTTTAATGTAGTACTCCGTACGTACTATTCAAGATGTCCACCTTTCATTTTTAGTTTATATCACTTAAGATATCCACTTTCCATATTTGGAAACAAATTCATCAATCCCCTCCCTCATTAAAACACCCAACTAGTAGTACCTTTCTATACTTCTCTAAATAATTCTTCCTAAAACATCGTACCACTCAAGATTGTGGACATCATGAGTGGAACGGAGTTATTAGTATTCTATTTATTGACTTATTTAATACTCTCTCCGTCCATGTAAAATAGGCCACCATCATTTTCTGCACTCGTTTTGAAAAAATGATAATAAATAGTTAAAGTAGAGAGAAATAAAAGTAAGAGAGGGAATAATATAGACAAGAGACTTATCTACGTTATTCTCTCTTGTACTTTACTTTCTCTCCACTTTAACTATTTATTATCACTTTTTCAAAACGAGTATAGAAAATAAAAATGCTCTATTTTTCGTGGACGGAGGGAGTATATATCTAATGGAAAAGTATCAAATTAGTAAGTAAAACAAGGAATTATATTTATTTTTAATCACTTGTTTACACTGAAAATTTGTATTTATATTTTTATCTTTTTAGGTTGGAACCGATATAAACTTTCGTCCATCTTTTAATTAAAGGGTATATATTTTTCAGATAGAAAATAAGAAGAAAAGGCTGATATTTCCCGTGAACTTTAAAAGTTGCACGAAAAATCACAAACTTTGTCGGGTTGTGCAAATTTCCTGAGTGACCCGACCCTGAAATTTTCCGGCATTAACTTATCTTATGTAGCAGCCGGAACACAAAACTACGTCGTTTTGTGTTATGCTAAAAAAAAATTTCTATTAAAAAATCGCATATTTTAATACATATTTATCTGGAGGGAAAAAATTAGGATTTCTATCTTCACCAAGCGAGAAATCGCTGTGATCTCTGTAAAAAATCGCGCTAATCTGCATCGAGAGAACATCACCATCCGAAAATCACCATCCAGACAATTTCGACAAAAACGAAGTTAGATTTCTTGAAAGTCAGATTCGATTTTGGGTTTATTTCGAATTGCATTGATTCGAATTAGGGTTTATTTCGAATTGCATTGATTTTACTTTTATGGAAATTGATTTAGGGTTCTATTTTGAATTGTGGGTTCAAATCGATTTGGGATTCTATTCGAATTGTGAGTTCAAATCAATTTAGGGTTATATTCAGTTTGTCACCTGACTGAAATCGATGTAAGGTTTTATTCGATTTGTATGTTTATTCTTGGTCTTGCATTTATTCTTGTAACCATGGAGGAGGCACATTATTATTGATTTAATTGGATTTGGAGCATCTCATGTGTGGGATATGTATTTTTAATGAGGTAATTCATGCCAAATTGCCAATTATACATACTTGCTCGACTTTACCATGAGATTAATCATGTACTCATATTTCTAGACAAAACATGATGCAGTTTTTCAAACACTTGATTTTTAAATTTCATTACATACGCTTACGCTTGTGTTGTCTGATTTTATTGAGCTTGAGAATAATTTTTTTCTCTCTTTTTTGTGTTTTGTGTTTTGTGGTTATCATTTTTGTGTGTAGGATGTCCACATCGTCGTGTAATATGAGCCATGGGAGTTGGCCAAGACCAGAAGTCGTGGTTTGTAATCATGGAATTGAAACTCAACTTGTAACATCGAAGACGGATGCAAATCCTGGACGACGTTTCTATCGGTGCTATATTTGGAAGGAGGACGACTGCAAGTTCTTCTGCTGGATTGATCCATCTTGTCACCGAATCAAGAGAACAACATCCAAAAATCATTGCAAGCGAGAGTTGCTATGCATGATATGCTAACAGAGAAAGTTCGTTCCAAAGAGGTTGAATTGGAGTCACTCCAAATAGTGGCTGAAAATTTGTGTCGACAGAATCGGAACTTGAAGTATGCCATTTTGTGTTTATGTGTTGTGGTGTGTTTCTTATCTAGACTATAATAGTCCAGATTATGTAATAGTCTAATGTATGTCACCAATGTCTAGGTTTTTACATTGAAGTTCTAATGTGTCCCCAATTTTATCTTCATTGTAGACTTTATGAAATTTTCAATGCAGATGCAGTGTTAACTTAATTTATTTATCCTTCTTGTTCATGTGTTCTTTATTAATTCACTGCTCAACAGATTAGATTTATGTTTGTCTAAATTGTATCATCAATGGTGTTGTAAGCATGGAGATGTATGCATTCATTAAGTGAGTCAGATCTCAAGCGCATAATCCTCTTCATCCAGATTGCTCGACCAGGAATAGGCAATTCCATGTTTTTATTTTTCAGTTTGTTTTGCTTTAGGAAGTTGACATTTTAGTTCAGAATGAGGAAAGGAAAAAATAATATAATCTCCATAACTGAGGCAGATGTTTACCTGCTTGTATTCTTGACCAACAAACCAAACTTGCAAAGTGGTAGATGATAGGAATATATCTCCAAATGTCTCAAATTGTTACCAAAACAAACAAAATAGCTCAAAATGTAAACAAAACACACCAAATATCTCCAAATGTCTCAAATTGTCACCAAAATAAACCAAATAGTTCAAAATATCAACAAAACACACCAAATATCTCCAAATGTCTCAAATTGTCACCAAAACAAGCCAAATAGCTCAAAATGAAAAAACAAACAAAGAACATCTTCATGACACATCTCTAGGTTGCACTTTGTTGAGTATAGACTACTCCATCCGGGTTTGCTATACTCGGTCCAGCTCCAGCACTCTCTCTTCATCTACCCCTCCGTCGAACCGTGGTAGTGCCACTATGTGGCGTCTTGCGAGGCCTTCCCCTTTTTTACTGATAAAATTTGAATCAGTTCACAATATATTAGAACAAAACTCAAATCAATGTATTAAAGTCAAACAAAAACCGACCTTTGGTTGCTCTAGCAGACGAACAATCTCATTCTTGCAGGTCCTAGAGTTATGGCCTTCTTGGAAACAGTTTTGGCAAGTCATCACACATATCTTCCTTAGCCTGTTTGGTCTGTCCGGATCCTTCTCAAATGGGTCCCTCCTCCTAACCTTCTTAAGTCTACCAGGCATCTTTCTCACAGGTGGTGGGGTGACAGGATAAACTTCAGCAACAGGCCATAGTTTCTCCCCATTCACTGCTGGCAAGTCATACCCATAAGCCAACTTATACTTGCTCACTTAAAAGTATTGGTTGACATATTCATCGTCATCCTCCTTCAGAAAGTTAATAGCAGCAATACCATGCAAACAAGGGATGCCCGTTATATCCCACTTCCTACAACCACAATGTCTTTTTGAAGGAGTCACTACAAATCTATCATCGAAGTGAGTAACCTCGAAATTTCCCCCTAATGCAGGTATTATCGTACAGTTTCTGCTCTCATATACCATTGCATTGATTTTTTTTTTTTTGGACAAACGGTTGAACTACTCCCAGCAGATGCAATCTCGACAGCCTTTCTATACAACCTCTCCATAAGCGTTGTTCTTATCTCCTCAAGCATTTCTATTATGTGTTTATTTCTAGCCTCCAAAATGTACGCATTGAAACACTCACATACATTGTTCAGAATAGAATCAGAGCATTGTGTTGTGGTGAGGAATGCCTTACAGAATTTGCTTGGGTTCTTGGCCATTAAATCGGCAAATGCTTGCCCATCCTCACTCTTTAATTCCTTGCATGCCAAGGCATACTCTTGCCTGTATGTGCTTCTAACCAACTTCCGAAAAAGCTGCTTCAGTTTAGGACCTTTGGACTTTCTTCCAATTTGGCATATATGTGTCTGGCACAATTTCTATGCTCAGCTAATGGGATAAGCTCCTTAACCGCATTCTCAATCGCCTACAATCATAAATATTCTTGTAAGTTTAATTTAAGTATTTAGTGAATGCACAAGTAAAGTGTCAGTTTAGTTTATACCTTTTGTTGATCACTAATGATAGTAATTCCAACTCCTTCACCCAAGTTCAGCTCTTGCACTAAAATGTTAATGAACCAAGTCCAGCAAACCTCGTTCTCAACTTCAACTATTGCCCAAGCTATAGGATACATTTGATTATTCCCATAAGTTCGTACTGCAGATAACAAAATGCCACCTAGGTAAGTCTTCAAGAATGCCCCATCTAGTCCAATCATCCTCCTACACCCCTCCTTGAAACCTCTTCGCAACCCACTAAATCCAATGCACATTGCCTTGAACACAGCACCTACTTCCACATGTAGCTCAAACCTACCTTCTTTGTCAGCTCTACTCAACTCAAGTACATACCTCCTCAACTTGGCATAATGATCTTTAACAGATCCTGTCAACAGATCAATAGCTTTTCGTCTTGAATGGTATAGCTTCCACGTTATAGCCTTAACAACATACCTCTGCATCAAATCCCTACCTAAGTCTTTACAACTCATATTTGGTTTAAGCTTAAAGACATGAAAGTATTTTCTAGCAATCCAATTTGATGTAGCAATTTTATTCCTCATAGAATTAGGACAAGTGTGAACCCCTTCCTGATTTTTTTTATTAAAAATACACCAGTTTTGCTCACTTTACTCCCAGATATCATCCATTCACAAGGACTTTGGCAACCTGCTTGAAGTTCCTCCTTACTTGCTCTTTTAAAATGAATTTGACATCCATTCAACACTGCATTATAGTGCGTCTCTAGCCTGGTGTCCATCAATAAATCCCATACCAGCACTGAATGTAAGAAGCTTATGATCACATTTTGGATCATACATCACTTTGGCATGTCGCTGTCTAGTTCGTCTCCCTTCATCTTCAAAGTCAGTGGAGTCAGAATAAATATCATCCTCTTCAGAATTTTCATATTCAGACACATACTCAATCCTCTGTCCTCCATTGAGTATACCGTGGAACATCTCATCAGTTATTACAAAGGGCTTCTTTCTCTCTTTCATCTTCCTTCTGCATTCCTCATATTCTTCATCCTTAGAGACTAGTTCATCGGCTCCCATTTCATCATCGGTCTCCTCATCACTTGATGGTATAAAACTGTCATCACTTGAACTTTCATAATCTTCCCCAAAAACCTCGTCAGCTGATCTAGCTCCCTCCCCTCAGTACATTTAACTACCCTCTGACTAGCTCGCCTCTTAGTAGACTTAACTATCCTCTCACTACCTTGCTTCTCAGTAGACTTAGCCACCCTCTCAATGCCACTTCTATCAAAAGATATAGCAGTGGAAGTTCTAATTTTTCTCCATTGATTCATTCACATTTTTCTCCACATTTTTTTCAATCACACTCTTACCCTTGCTCATAGAAGTGGAAGTTCTAATTTTTTTGGCAGACTCAAAGTTGCTCTTTTCAACCACACTCTTGCTACTATTCACAGTTTCAGCCTTTTTCACCACCTTCTCTCCCACATGTTCACTACCCATGCCTTCAGTAGACTTTCTCCCATCAACAACATATATACTACACATTATGTTAAAACTATCTCTTAGAGTAGTAGATAACATCTCCATCACCTCCTTATCACTTTTTATATCCACATGGGTTGCTGACATAGGATTCACAAAGGTGAGTCTACCCCATGTGTCAATTCCTATTTTATTCAATTCTTCAACTAAGTCAAAATACCCAAATCTATTTGTGTCTAGATCACTTGCTTGTGCTATTCCACCACCAATATATTTCTGAAACTTTCCATTTGGAATGAAATGTCCTCCATGATGAATATATAGGCCAAAAACGCCGTCCCTGCACAAATTCAAATTCCAAATTTCAACTTTGAGTTCACATTTTCTGCGAATTCATGTTCAGTAAAAATCATTGAATTCAAATCTTATTTTAAAAAGGCAGATTTAGACGTATAGTAGCATATAATATTATTTACTAAAATAGCACTATTAAGACTGCACATATAGTTGGTGGAGTCAATCTAAACACAAAACACAAATAGTGCTTTAACAAAGCAGATGGCTTTTTCTATTTTTTTCATGATTCTTTTTCACACTAACCAACTTTGAAAAACAAATTAATCATCCTTATCTCTATCTACCCTTTCAAATAATTCAAGTGATAGCATTAAGAAAAACAAACTAGGCATACCAAGATATATAAGCTTTTCCCGAAGAAATAGTAAAATGACATCGAACGCCCAAAATCATTGAGCACTGCTACTTGAAGCCAATTTGCAAGTAATGTGTGAATCTACTTGAGCACTACTAATTAAAAGAAAAGTGCATAAATAAAAAAAGCACATGAAAATTACTTTTTTCAAACTCTCGAATTTACCAAAATTCATTATAAAACATATTCGAATTTTCAAACTCTCCACTATTTTTTAAGGATTGAGACAAATAACATAAATTAATGAAACTAAAATACATCCTACACAAAATCAACAAAAATTTGAGCAGCAGAGGTTACGGAGTGCGGAACTTATGGAGTCGTCGGCGCCATCGGATGTTGAGGTCGTCGTCGCCGTCACAGTCATTGTCGGGAAAGAGGTCGCGTCGTCGTCGCCGCGCTGTGCAGAAGAAACCGTATGATTCTATGTTAGGGTTAGATGTGTTTAAGCAATTTGGGGGTTTCGTATTTTAAAATCTGATTTTAAAAATATAAAATTTAAAATCCATGTCATTGCACACATCAGCGTCCACAACATCATCCATGTCAAACACTTACACACGTCAGCACTCTACTTAGCCGGAATACCCGACTCGGGAAATTTGCACACGGGAGCAAAGTTTGCGATTTTTCGTGCAACTTTTAAAGTTCACAGGAAATACCAGCCTTTTGTGAAAGTTGACGATTTTAGAGGCAGTTTACCCTATTTGGAAACAAATTCATCAATCTCCTCTCCTCATTAAAACACCCAACTAGTAGTACCTTTCTATGCTTCACTAAATAATTCTTTCTAAAACTCCGTGCCACTCAAGATTGTGGACATCTTGAGTGGAACGGAGTTATTAGTATTCTATTTATTGACTTATTTAATACTCCCTCCGTCCATGAAAAATAGGCCACCTTTATTTTCTGCACTCGTTTTGAAAAAATGATAATAAATAGTTAAAGTAGAGAGAAAGAAAAGTAAGAGAGGGAATAATATACACAAGAGACTTATCTACGTTATTCTCTCTTGTACTTTACTTTCTCTCCACTTTAACTATTTATTATTATTTTTTCAAAACGAGTGAAGAAAATGAAAATGCTCTATTTTTCGTGGACAGAGGAATTATATTTATTTTTAATCACTTGTTTACACTGAAAATTTGTATTTATATTTTTATCTTTTTAGGTTGGAACTGATATAAACTTCTGTCCATCTTTTAATTAAACGGTATATATTTTTCAGATAGAAAATAAGAAGAAAATTTCGGAGGAATGGTTCAAAACTTCAAATGAAAGGGTGTGACACGACAAATGAAAAATAAGTAAAAAATATTACTCCCACCGTCCTATAAAAATAGGGGTCTTGGGACGATACGAGTTTTAATGCACAATTGTTAAGGTACGAGAGAGATATATATAAAAAAAATGATTGAGTATTGTAAGTGAAGAATGATGTTCATCTTATAAGAGAGAAAACTATTTTTATATGACAGAGAAAATATTTTTGTGCAGCCCGAACGGACTAGCCTGATTAGACTATTAGCTAATTGGGTTGTATTTTTGTGCCCTAACCTTCTAATTTTAGTAGTCTAATCAGGTGGGTTCATCAGATTTGAATTGAACTGATCTCCATATCTATACGTCCATGAAAAATAGCCTATTTGTGGAAGACATTAATTAGTTTCAAATACGGAACTAATAGAGTTGAAAATATAAAGAGAAAATGCGCGAAAATAAGAGAAAACTCAGAAAAGAGAAATTATGGTAAGAAAGTTTTTCTTAATATAATAGAAAAAAATTTTGTTGAAAAACTATGACTAGTTCACTTCGATGAAATATTAGTTTTATAACTCCATGTCATCAATTTTTCTCTAATTCCTTTTATGTTTTCTTTAAATAATTTCTCCTAAGAGCAGCCACATCCGTGCTCTTAGCTAAGAATACGGAAATGGGCCCGGACCCACTTTTACTCCTTGTCCTTAGCTAAGAGCACAACACCCACATTCGTACTCCTAGCTAAAGACAAGCTCAAGGGTCCCACCATTCTATTATTCAATTTAAATAAAAACATTTCCATAATATTAAAATGCATTAAAAATACTCGGAATACTATTACAAATTACAAAATAATTAAAAAATACTCCCTCCGTACCGCTTTAGCAGTCCCATTGACTTTTCTGCCCTCTTTTTGTAAAAATGATAAAAAATAGTTAAAGTCGAGAAGACAATAATATAGATAAGACTTTAACTATTTTTTATCATTTTTACAAAGAGATGGCAGAAAAGTCAATTGGACTGCTAAAGCGGGACGGAGGAAGTACATAATAAAAATCCTAAAAATTAAAATAAATTAAAAAGACCCACTACTCGTTGCCGAATTTCGCCCAAATGTGATTGATTAGATATTTTGTAGCTCAGTGTGGGCTCTTGTATTGCGCATTGTGTGTCTTCTTTCGATCCTCTCGTTCACCATCGTATGCACACCTCGGCGTGGGGGAGACCTCGCGTTTGAGTTTCCGGCTTCATCATCGTCGTAAAAGTTAGCCGCCCAAGGTCCTTCGTCAGCTATAATCATGTTGTGCAAGATAATACACGTGTACATGATGTCGGCGATATATTTAACGTACCAAAGCCGAGAAGGGGACTTCACAATGTTGAATCGGACTTGCAGGACCCCAAAAGCTCTTTCGACGTCTTTCCGAGCAGACTCTTGACTGCGCAAAAAGAATCCGTCTCGGTGTGGATTGCTGAACGACTTCACGAAAGTCGACCACCTTGGGTAGATACCATCGGCAAGATAGTAACCCATGTGGTATGCATTTCCGTTGACGGTGAAGTCGATCGCTCGGTGCTACACCATTCAAAACATCATCGAAGAGTGGTGAAGAATATAGCACGTTCAAGTCGTTGTTGGATTCGGTAACATCGAAATATGCATGCCAAATCCATAGGCGATAGTTGGCGACCACTTCAAGGATAAGCGTTGGGCCGCCGTCTTTGTGGCCGCTTAAGTATTGCCCCCTCCAAGCAGTCGAGCAATTCTTCCACTTCCAATGCATGCAGTCAATGCTGCCTAGCATACCGGGAAAACCGTGGACTGTTTCGTGAAGATGAAGCAACCGTTGACAATTGTCCGTGGTGGGTGCCCGAAGAAATTCCTCGTCGAAAGCAGAACGAACGCCGTCGCAAAAACTCTTGAGGCATAGGATTCCAGTTGACTCACCGACATGCAAATACTCGTCGAAGAGGTCAGCCGTTTGCCCACTAGCAAGTTGTCGGATGGCACAAGTACACTTTTGCAACGCCGAGAGACTTTGCCGACCGGTTACGTCTGCACCTGATTGAAAGTATTAACACGGGTGGACAATGTGTTGACAATACACATAAACAACCTTTTTGACATGCGAAAACAGCGCCGAAAGTAATCTTCTAGATACGCGGATGGTCAGAAAAATAGTCGGCAACGAGCCTTTCATGGGCTCCCTCCGGATCACAAGGGATGTAGCGACGTTTTGATCTAGTTAGTTGAGGAGGAGGGACAGGGGTATTGGCGGCGACATAGGCTTCATAGGCGGCACGGTATTGTTCATAATATTCTTGTTCTTCGCGCCCCGCTTCAGCAATGAGATCGGTGAAATCCATTTTTGAATTTTTTTATAGAGGGTTTGGGTGAGAGAGGAAGATGTAGATGATTTAGTATGAAAAAGTATGAATGGGAGATAATTTGATGTGAAAAGTGGATGATGAATGTGTGTATTTATAGATGATTTTGGGATATAAAAAAAATCACAAAAATCCAAAAAAAATGTCCATAAACGGCTCTATTTTTTGGGAATCCAAAAATATTTTTTTTTATTTTTGGTATTATTGCAAATTATTTATGAATTTTTTTTTTAAAAAAAAAAAAATCGAATTTGCCAACGGCTAAGCCGTTGGCCAATCAAATCGTGTCACATAGGGCTGCTCAGCGGCACGGACGGACGAGGCCTGCTCTGCGGCACGGACGGACGGACGGCAAAAACGAAACCGCTGCGGATGCTCTAATACACACTCACAAACATAATAAATGATGATGGGGTCCATCACTTATATTTGTGAGTGTGTATTAGGAGATGAATCACGATTTGCCGTATGTGATCCTTACCGAATGTAAATTGGTGAAATCAAAATTAAAATGTTTCATGGTTACTGTTCATCTTCTCCAACTCATATACCTTTTTTCACCATCTTCATAGTTGTGTCTTGATTTCTTGAATAAGTAAGTTGAGAGGGGTAGAGGCGAGAGAGGGGAAAGAGTTCATTTTTTAATAACGATTCTCCGCCGCCGATAACGAAGACGGCGAAGAGAGGAAGAAAATCTAATTTTCTGCTAAATTCCGTATATTTATCTCTATTCTCATTCCTCAATCTTATTGAAATTTAAACACAATGGATTCAGATTATCTCTTTTAGTTTTAGTGATGACAAGTGTAACATCCCGAATTTTAGAACCCTAATTTTAGAGCCGCCCTAGAATTAATTGTTGATGACGTGGAATCGAGAATGCATTTATTTCATGCGATGATATGGTCAAAAATGAATCTAGGGTTTGTGTTGAAATTTTGAAAAGTCAAACTTATTGATTTAATGATGTGGCATGTGATTTATTTATTTGTGAGATTATGTGGTAAATTAATTGTTTAAGGGTGAGTGAGAATATTAGAGAAATTTCCATAAATACTTGTCACCCTAATTCTTGTAATTTTCGAACCCTAGACCCCCTTTGAAGAGAAATTCTATTTCTTCCGGAATTGATTTAATCCTTGGGATATTTATCCAAATTAAAATCCAAGAGCCAATTATTTCCTTATTTTAAAAGAGGAAAATCGAGCCCTTATTTTTCCTAGGTGATTTTTTTCGAAAATCACCTATGTTGGGAAGGAAATATTATTTTGCTTATTTAATTGATCCCTTATTTGATTTCCTTCCATACCTAGAATTTAATTTTTTCTACCAAATCTTTCCATACCTCAAGAGATCTTGCCTTACTTTATTCTAGTCAATGTTTAAAATTCATGCCTTATTTAAAAGGGCTAGAAATCGCCCCTTACCTTGCTTCATGGAGGATTTTCCTTATTTTTATTTTGCTCCATGATATTTTATTCTATATGGAAAAAAAAAATACCAAAACAAAATCTTGGCTATCCAAGAAGCCTAGTTTTCGAAAATTGCCATGCTTGATACCTAGTCTATTTTTGTTAATTCTTCTTCCCTACTTCACAATATTATTTTATTGTGTAGAATGAGATCTTACCAAATATTCTATTCTAATTACCTAAAGATCTTGTTGAACTCTATAAATAAGAACCAAAACCCCAACCCTAGCCCCCATATTTTCGGCCCCTCTCTCCCATACACTCTCTCAAATTTTCTTCTTCTACTCTCCAATATTTTGCTATCTTTTGGAGAAAAATTGAAGTTTAATCCAAGAACTTTGAAGAATCAAGACTAATACTTGTTTACTACCGATCGTTTTTCTCAAAAAGGTATTTTTTGTTTAAGAGTTATGCTTGATCTTCTTTTACTTCTTCTTTTTCTTCTTCTAACCGATTAATCGGTCTTCTTGAACCCTCATGCATCTTGGTGGAGTGAAAGAGGGATAAAAAGGGATGTGGGAACATGTATGTGTGTGTGTGCCGTGTGTGTGTGGCGTGTGTGTGTGTGTGTGCCGCGTGTGTGTGTTGTTGTGTTGTGTAGTGTGTGTTTGATGGTTAAATAATCTTGTGTGATAAACATGATCTTGATTAATTAGTAATAATAAGATGAATCGTCGGGAAGAGGGAAAAGTAATAAGACATGCATGAGTAAGAGTAGTATTGAACCTAATTTGTGATATGTGCCTATGTGATTAAAAGGTGAAACTTTGGTTGCGAAGCCGGATAACGGAAAAGCGAAACTACTTGAAAACTAAGCAGTCGAGGTGGGCTTTACTCTAAAAACTCACTTTTATTTTATCAAAATGTTGTTAGGCGTTATAAGGGTGGTTTAACTGTTATGCCATGCTTATGTTTGTTTTTAACGTGATACTTGACATGCTTATACGAATTCGGGTCTGAGTATGGGCCGCAAGCCCTACCAGGCTGTGTACACGATGGGATCGAGAGCCGTCCTTGCTAGTCGGCCGGTCTCGTGGGCGAAAAGTGTGGCCACACTTTCGTCGCACCATGGAATGATTGTTATTTGATGAGAAAATGGGAGATTATTTTGACTGGCCAGTCTATGAAAATATATTTTGTGATACTCGTGGTATATCTTTTATAACTGTTTAAAACTCGAGTTCACTTGGTAAGGGTGGCATAACTTATAAAATATTTTGGCAACGAGCTCACTGAGTATTTCAAAATACTCAGCCCTGCATGTGTTTTACTTTATGTGCAGGTTGAATGATGACGAGCGGTGGCGGGTGTTGAGCAGCTTAATTAATTAATATGGATATGTTGAACTCCAAGTGTAGTTGTGTCTCCATACATAGCTATGCTTTTCTCTTGGTCGTTTTCCGCTGAATTTTTTGATACACCTTAGAATTTCTTTTGGAAATATTGGCATCTTGCCTTTGGTTGAGACCTTAGCCTTTTTCTTGTGTTTTCGTCTTGAATACTTCGTCGTACTCTTCAGATGTTTTGACCGTTATTTATGATACCTACCTTGTTCTTTTAAACTTCTAGGTTAAGTTATTGTTTTGCATACTCTGATAATTCTTTCAACTCTTTTGGTAACACTACTTAAATGAAACCCTAGCCTATGTTTACTTCTTGGGAGTCGGTTTTGGGTAACAGCCACCGCATTTATTGTACCCTAGGAGGGCGGGCTGTTACAACAAGGTTGTTCATTTTCGGGTAAAAGAAATGAGAGCTCTTAGATTCCGATAATGGAGTCGGTGTCGAGATGAAAAGTGGTGGAAATTTATGTGTTTTACTTATTGAAGAAAGTGCACAATTATTTAAAAAAAAAAGAAAATTACTGACATGGCTCCATGTCATCTTTTCGCTCACGGGAGGCGGTAAATAGAACGCCCAGCCTATCACTTCAGAACTCTCTAAGAGCATCCACAATGATAATAGGCTAGCCACAAACTCCTCATGCCACATCATCAATACTAAAATTCCTCATACCACATTATTAGGACAAATAACTGGACAAGCAATAGGCTAGCCACAACAAACAAAATTAAAAAAAAATAAATTAAATTTATGGAATTAAACACAAAATACGGAATTAAATTTACGACACATATACGAAAAAATTCATTAATTTTATTTAAATAAAAAAAAAGTACATCAATTAAAAAATATTACATAATATAAAAAAAACGGGCTTCCACACACGAGCCCCCACCCCACTCTACTCCTCGTCGCCGTCGCCGCCGTCCTCGCCGCCACTTGGGACCCCCAAATCTGCGGCATCTGAGCCCCCCAACTGTGCCGCGGCGGCATCCAAATCGACCTACATACTCTCGAGCAATGAGTTAAGAAACCTCTTTTCCACGGGTCAGTTGCCTCCCTCCATTCAGCTAAGATCCTGTGCATCTGAGCCCGCGTTTGTTGACACGCGAAGAAGGCGAGCTCGGATGGCGACTTGCCAGTAGGGTGGATGCCGACTGGACCTCCTATGACCCCTGGGCGACTCCCCTCGCTGCCCGTTGCGCCCGCCTTTGACCACCGGGCAAGTGCGGCGAGTAAACAATGGAGGGGATGAGAACTCCTGAACATCCTCGGAGAGGTCATGGGAACCGCCGCTGCTGCCGTTGTAATCACCGGCATAGTTCAGTCACTACTTCTTCGGCCACCCAGCCTGCCCAAAACTTCTCAGAATCCATCCGCACCACATAGCAGTTCAAGTAGGTGAACTCCTTATAAGTCCCCGCCACGGGGAAGGCTTTCTCCGCTATCCTCCTACAATCCTCGTCTGTTTGGCCACTGGTCTTCATGCGGAGGGCGTTGGTGTACAAGCCCGCAAATCGGGAGACCGCAGCTCTGATTCGGTCCCAACCCTTCCGGCACTCCTCCCCGGTGTACGGCTTTCCATACGGGCAATTCCTCCAGTAGGCTGCTGCAATTTTAGCCCACATGTTGACGATCCTCTGATTGTTCGGAACGAGGGGATCATCACAAACAGACACCCAAGCCTTGGTCAGCGTGACGTTCTTATCATCCGTCCACTTCCTACGTGCCGGGCTGCCGTCATCAGCCGGCTGCGACGACTCGCCGACCACCCCCTTGCCCTTCCTTTTCTTCTTCGGTGCGCCCCGGCCCGCCCTACTCCCCCGTTTGAACGGGAGTGTCCGCCTCCTCGAGATCTATCCCAAGCTCCTCTAAGGAGAAAGTCTCTACCCCAGTGAACTGCGTCTCCGTTGGGGTCGATGTGTGCGAAGAAGCAGTCAAAAAATCAAGACATGGGCGATAGACATTGTCCCCCCCCCGGCGTCCCCTGCATCACGGGCTGCCCCCCCGGCATCATCTGCGGCATCATCTGCATCCCGGCTCCCCACCCGGGCATCATCTGCATCCCGGGTTGCATCCCGGTACCCCCTGCCCGCCGCCCTGCGGCATCATCTGCATCCCCCCGGCTGCCATAGTACCCCCCGGTCATCCCCGACATCATATGCTGCCAAGGGTATATGTTGTAGTACCCGCCGCCCATCGGCCCCCATCCAGCTCCCGCGGGTACCGTGGGAGTTTGAGTCCCGCTCGTCGCTGGAGTAGACTCGTTGTTGTTATCCATTTTGCGTTGTTGCTCTTGCACAGAAATAAAGAGAGAGAGAAAACTCATTAAAACAAGTGGTGCGAATAAAAATGACGTGAAATCACGTATATATAGTGTTTCGAAAATTTAAATAAAAAAAAATTAAGTGTTGGCCGATCGTTCGCCGATCGCCCGCCTGCAATGGTGGCCAGCCGATCGGCGAGCGCATCGGCCAGCGCGAAGAAATCGCCGTGCACTCACCGAAAATCTCGCCGATTTGGCGCTAGTCGGTCGCAATGGTTCGGCAAGTGGACCGGCCAGCGCCGGGAATCGGCTAGCCGGCCCGCTCGCCTGCCACTGTGGACGTTCTAAATTAATATTATCTGACATTTTATAATATACACATGGCCATAAAAATAACATACTTGAACATCGTTGAGCACGAAAGTAACATGCATTGTAAATTCACATTTTAAAATCGTTGAGTAGAAAATAACATGTGTATAAAACATAAATCGTTGAGCAGGATAGAATAGCGCCAACTTAAATCTTATTGTAATATGAAATAACATGAATAGTACTCATATAAAAAACATTTACTTACTTTAATTTAGATGGTATAGGCAAGATGGTAGGCTGTGGGTGTGGATACTTTTTACTCCATAACTTTTGTTGGGTTCTCATTTCATTGGTTTAAAAATTCCATTTCCTTTTTCTTATCATTGTTAATTAAATTCATTTCTTTTTCTTTGTTTCATATATTTGGAAATTAGAGGTTCATCATTGATTATCGATATTAGTCATTAATAATTTATAAAATTTTGATTTTACAATGATTCTTGTATTAAGAGAATAATAGAAAAGTTAATAAAATTGATAAGACCATTAAATGAGAATCCAACAAAATTTAAAATAAAAGTACTCTTAGATCTCTTAAATCAAAGTATATATGTTAATAGAAGAATCTAATAAGCTAAACATTTATTCCATGAGAAAATCAAATAAAAGAATGCATTAATATACATATATATCTCTAAATATGTTTTGTGTATTTAAGTGATTAAGAAATAACATGTGTAAAGTAGTTTAATATTTAAATCGTCGAGTAAGACAAAATGACGACAACCACAAATTTTATTGGATGAAAAAACATGTATAGTAGTATCAGAATATATAAAACATTTATTAAATTTACATTATGTATTTATCGTTGAGTAAAGACAAAATAACGCCAACCACAAATTTTGTTGGATGAAAAAAACATGTTAGTAGTTTCAGAGGTTATAAAACATTCGTGGATGTTGATGTGCAAAATAGAACCGTGCACATGTGTTTTCTATACATACATATTTCTATTTTGACCTCCATGTTCACTTTCTTCGACACATGACATCGCGTCTCAATGAGTTAGATTTGTAAATCATGTTTTCCGCAGCGTGAGTCCTATTTTTTTATGATAAAATAGATTTAGAGTTGTAAATCATGTTTTCCGCAGCGTGAGTCCTATTTTGTTATGATAAAATAGATTTAATAAATTATTGGAATATGATTCTTATTTATATATATTAGTTTTATAATGAGTGGAATAAGTTAGTTGAATGTGGAGTCTTCTTATTATTTTGATAAAAGTGAAATAGTACTCTTATTATAGGAAGAACCAAAATAGCAAAATGTGACTTTATTATGGAAATACTTAGCATTGTAAATAAATCTTAAGGAAAAAAGATATTTTAAATATCCCTATGTTCGGTGATTGATTTTTCTTTTTATTGTTCTATTATAAATAATTAATTTTTATTTTTGGCTAAAAATAAAATATTTAATTTTTCTTATTTTACTTTTTATTTATCTCATTCATTTTATTGTTTGATTATTTTCATTTAATTTAACAAATACTCCTTATGTTCGCGAATAGTAGTCCCGTTTTGCTATTTTAGTCCGTCCGCGAATAAGAGTCTCGGTTCATTATTATTATAAATGGTAAAAGGCCCCTACATTCCACTAACTCATTACACTCGCATATCATTTAAAACTAATACTCCCTTCGTCCCACGTTACTTGAGTCACTTCTTTTTCGCACTCGTTTTGAAAAAATAATACTCCCTCCGTCCCAAGATAAGTTACCTACTTCTTTTGGGCACGGGATTTAAGGAATGATATTTAAATAAGTTAAAGTGGAGAGAGTAAAGTATGAGAGAGGGAAAAGTAGAGGAGAGAATAGAGAATTAAGTAGGTGGAAAATAAAGTAAGAGAGATGACTTTTTGCTAAAAATGGAAATAGGTCACTTATAGTGGGACACCCCGAAAAGGAATACAAGTCACTTATCTTGGGACGGAGGGAGTATTAAGTAGTTAAAGTGGAGAAAAAATAAAGTAAAAAGGATAATACTATAGTTAAACTCTTCTCTACATTATTCTCTTTCTTACTTTTCTTTCTCTCCACTTTAACTATTTATTATTATTTTTTCAAAACGAGTGCAAAAAAGAAATGACTCAAGTAACGTGGGACAGAGGGAGTATATACAAGTGGGGTCTATATTCCACGAACTCGTTACACTCGCATATCATTTAAAACTAATATATACAAGTGGGGTCTATATTCCACTAACTTTCTTCCGTCCACTTTTTTTAACATTTTTTAAAATCCGTACCGAAAAAAATAGGACTCCTATTCGCGGATGGAGTGGATATTACTTGTTTAATTTTTATACCAAAAGAAATCAGTCACATCTTATGAAGTTGTTGAAATAGTAAGTAAATTAAAATAAACATGATGGGTGGTTTCAATTTTTTTTTTAGAGGAGTAATATGGAGGATGAAACTTAAGTTTAGTCAAATCTAAATAACAAGAAATAAAATTTTTGAAATCTTGTCATAAAAGATCTAGAAATCAATGAACCATTTGAATCAAATTTTATACTCCAAAATAGAAAGTAGTTGAGTTGAGGAAGAAATTTATCAAAAAAATGAGATACACTTTGATAGTACTTTTGGTTCGGGTGGATCATCATCAAAGATAAAATGATTTTGACTATAACACTACTTCTTGGTCTCAATGAAAAAATGATTTCGAGACTTTTGGCCTTGGCCATTAGCTCTCTAACTCTCACATAAAACACTACTTCTATCATTAAATTCTTTTTATCTTATCTCTCTTTATCGATTATGCCAAAACTCATTCCATTTCAAAACTTGCTATATTTAAAGCACATAGAGAGTATCACTGATTAATTTTGTGCAATAAATTTTTTAAAAATTATTCTATGAGATTCTTGGGAACCAAGGATTTTCAATATAGTATCCAACAATCTATTGGGCTTGGAATATTTAGGAATAAATAACATGTAAGACTTTTCTTAATTAACTACAAGTACTTCTAAGAGCATCTCCAACCCTTCCACTAAACTCAAACTTATTTTAGTGTAAATCTCACACTAACATGTTTAATAAGTTAGTAATACCAAGATAGAGAATTATATATGGACATTTCTAATTGTTTGATATCATAGTTAAGCTTAACTCAAAGCCTAATATAAGACCAGGGCCCTATCTAATCTTACCAAAATTATAACATTAACCTTGTTTATGTATCTCACCAATTTGTCAAGTTAAGCCATGTTATTTAATATACAATACAAATTTAGATAATTTCTTTTCTATCAAACAACAACGGAAAAAAATCATATCTTTGCATATCTTGACATGAAGCCCGTATTTCTTATCTTGTTTTACATATCTTCTCATATCCCATCTTTTGTATCAAACGAGTCATAAATATTAATTTTGCTCCAACCATTTACCCAAAATCAAACCCAAAAGAATATTCCTCACCCACTAACTTTTTATACTTTTCAATCATACATATATGTTTTATCTAAATTACACACTAACCTTATGACACTTATCAATAACTTAAATTAAATTAAATAATATGATAAGATTTATTAATTAATATAACTATATATGAAATCTATTATTTATTAAATAAAAAAAATACTAGTACTACAAAAGTTATCAAAAGGTATAAATAGGTTAACTAAAATTCAAAATTAAACTTTATTTAAATATACCACAAGTATATACATTAGGTATCGTTTTAATTATTAATGTTTAACCGTTGTTTGTTATAGTACTTGATAACATATATAGTTTGATATTATGCATTAGGCATAATATTAGTTTAAAATTAAATATTTTTTTGTCAATTTTTTAAACTAAAATAAATCAATTCTTAATATTAAAATTTAAAAGCTATCAAATTATGTAGAAATTTAATAAAGCATAACTAATCAATATTAATAGGCATAATATTTCTATTTGTTAATTTAGAAAAAAAAAACGTGTGTAGCTTTTTAACTAATAATAACATGTGTATATACTAATATGCGCCAGTCCACTAATTAATTACCAACCAAATATTAATAGAATAAAATTAGGTTTTTTTCTATCTTCTTCTTCTAGCCGCTGGAACAGTGTCGGTAAGTTTTTGTTTCTGTGTATTTTTACTTCTCTCCCTTCCCCTCTTTCTTCCCTTTTCTTTCTTAGGTTAGATAAATATAAAATGATTTGGACTTAAATGTAATAAAACAAAATCTGAAAAGATTTTTGGTATACTTTTAGTGCAAACCTAAAGATATGTATTTTTTCTTTAAAAACCTATAATGGGATTGGTTTTGCAGTACTGTTGGAGGTATTATTCTACTACATTTTAAGTTTTGCAGTACTGTTGGAGATGGTCTTATAACGAAATTAGATCGTGCTTTCTCAAATTCAAACATTTAAATTTGAATTGAATAAGACAAGTATTTCCACATGAATGAAATTAGATTTTATGATAACCAATAAGTTACATCGTATGAGAGAATAATTTGATGCATATTAGTTATTGAAGAAAATGAATACACATTATCAAATTCAAATATCAACAATAACAATGTAATAAGTAAAATTTGAATTAATCGGACCAACTCACAAAGTGACTGAGCCAATCTATTGACCTAGTGCTATCTATTCTCCAGATCAATAATTTTTTTAATTATTTTGAACTCAGAAATGTAACTTTAATCTTTTTATTTTTGGGGCTTATTAACATCCCTACCATCTAGTTATTCCATTTGGGATTTCACGTATTTCAATTAGTGAGGCAGTAATATACCGTAGTAAAATGAATATAAATATATAAAAATTAAATATTCACGGTTGGGCTTAGACATCACAAGTATAGGGGAGTGATCAATTGCTAACTCATCATTTAATTGCTAACTACAACTAATTTAAGGCCATAGGATTTTAGAAAATGTGTGGTCTACAATTTGCCACGTGTAATTTTCATTTTTATTAATAAAAAAAAGATTAAAAAAACGCCAAATTAGGGTTTTAGATGAAAATGTCAATATAGTGTTTCGGAAATATCAACACAATGCTTTGAGAATGTCAACACGATGCTTTAAGAATGTTAACACATTGCTTATATTGACATTCTACATGTATTATATTGACATATTTTATATAGTATGTTGGCATTTCTGCTTTACGAAAAAATTGAAAAATTTTTGAATTTTTTTCAGATTTTGACGTTGGAACATATGCATATATGATATCGTTGGAATCCTTATAAAATTATCTTTAATTTGATATATGTTATATGAATTTAAAGTTTTGGGGTTTCTTTTAAAAGTTAGTTATAACTAAACATGTAGTTAATTGACATTAATACCCCTATTGATATTTTATGGAACTAATCTTATAGCTTTATTGACGTTTTTTATTGATAATATTGATATTTCTTGGTTGATGATCTTGGCCCTTAATTTGAATATCTAATAACTATTATTTAGTAGTAGTTTGCAATTAGGTATTGAGTTAGTAATATAACACTCCTCATATATTTCTTAACTAGAAGCGCACTAGTTAGCCCGTCGTAGTGCCCGCAGAAACTACCTATTGGGCTTAGGTTATCAACAATAGTGCCCCATCCCCAAAATTTGCCACGTCGGCATTTAGTATCTGCAATAGTATGAGTCCCAAAATCCACCGCAACTTTTTTCCCCGTTTCATATTTTGTGTATTTTAATTTTCGACTGAAAAAAACAAATAAGATCAATTAAAATACCAATAGTATACGAAAACAATGGAATTATTTCAAAGTATAATACTTTATTCATTTTTTCTCTTCATCTCTCTTAAATATCAATTTTACTTTAAAATTCGTGTGAATTTCAAAGTTTTCATTTTAAGAAAAAGATGGAATATTAAATTAAAAAAAAACTCCACATCCCTCTCCCATTTCCACATCTTCCATCTTCCCCCCCACCCCACCCCCATCTATTGTGTTAATCGAAAACAAACAAAAAGTTGCATGTTCCTAATTTCATGGCGCGGGGAAAGAGTGACAAAAAAGAGACTATTTTGTGGAACGGGGAGAGTATATTTCACTGTTATATAAAATCCGTTATTGATTATAAATCACACTCAAAACAGCACCAAAATCTCATTTATTTTCAATTTTTTGGTTATAACCGATCGATTTTTCAACTATAAGTTTTAAAATTGATAACGAAACACACTCGAAATCAGTAACAAAATCTTATTTATTTTCAATTTTTTGATCATAACAGATCAATTTGTCAATTATAGGAGTAAATGATAACGAAACACACTCAAAACCAGTAACAGAAATCTCAGTTAACCAATAAGCAGCGAACTGATACATAGTTAATTCGCTAACTATCCAACTTCGAGTTTTATTTGATTCCTCTTTTCATACTTAGGCATACAAACTACTAATACCTATTTCCATACAAACTACTAATACCTGTTTCCAGACCAGTTGACTGTCGTCTCCATTTTAAGTCTTTTAACTACTTAAGAATGAACTAAAATCACCTTAGTGCGATTAAATTGTACTAATGCATACGAAATTTTACAATTAACAACAAAACATAAAAAGTTATAGTATTACAAGGAGTACATGTAACATGATTACAAAGGGGCTGTGCACAATATATACTTCTGTCTGTCATTATTGAGTAAGCCATTAATGAGTTATTTTTACGCATACAATTTGGTCCATCACTATTTTGCCATATTACTACATTTAACATTTGAAATCCGAGTCTAGTAATCCAACATGTTAAAAGAGTAAATTGTAGAAAGGAAGAATTTTATTCATTCAACTTGTATATTTCAAAAGTTCATGACCCTAGTATTTATAGGGTGAAGGAGAACATTCTAGTACATCAATAAATGTAAATTGGTACTCTACAAAGTTTTGGAATAATGCACCACTTAGGAACTCTCCATAATGAATGTTGGGCGGCATATTAATGTTGTCTCTCTTTCCAACACTTTCCAACACTCCCCCTAAAGTTAAGCAATGAGATCACCCATTCTTAACTTGCCCAATACTTCGCAGAAGCTTCTTGAGTCCACAGCCTTGGTTAGGATATCTGCCAATTGACCCTCAGACTTCACGAAGGGAAGTTCTACTATCTTGGCTTCTATGTTGTCCTTGATGAAGTGTCGATCCACCTCGACATGCTTCATCCGATCATGTTGAACTGGGTTCTCAGAAATGCTGATTGCTGCCTTGTTATCGCAGAACAATTTGCATGACTTTTGTGAGTTCATGCTCAATTCCGTCATTAGCTTTTTTAACCACAGGATCTCGGTTAGCCCACTCCTAATCCCTCAAAACTCTGCTTCAACACTTGACAAGGCTATCACTTTCTGCTTTTTGCTCTGCCAAGTGACAAGATTCCCTCCTACAAAGGTAAAGTAGCCAGCAGTCGACTTTCTATCATTCGGATTTCCAGCCCAATCAGCATCCGTGAAACCATGAATTTCAAGGTGCCCATGTTTTTCAAACATAATCCCATGTCCCGATGTCCCCTTTAGATATCAAACTATCCTCAGGGCTGCTTCCTAGTGAGCTGCTTGAGTTGCATGCATGAACTGACTGACCACTCCCACAGCATAAGTGATGTCAGGCCTGGTATGGGATATGTAAATTAGTTTTCCAACCAGATACCTTATTCAGGGAGTTGACTCAGCCCCTTCAACTATCTACAGTCTGTGATTCTACCATAGGGGTGTCGGCTGACTTGCAATGTAACAATCATGTTTCTGCCAATAAGTCGAGCACATATTTTCTCTGGCCGATGAAGATTCTCTTTCTTGACCTTAATACCTCTATCCCCAAAATATACTTGAGCAAGCCCAAGTCCTTCATCTGAAATTCTGCAAACAAATTTTTTCTTAACTGATCAATCTCATTTGCATCATCTCATGTAAGTATCATATCATCCACATAAATAATCAAGCATGTAATCTTCCCTTCTCACTTCTTCAGGAATAGTGTGGTCGGAGTTGTTCTGCTTGTACCCATACTTCTTCATCACTACTGTGAATCTCCTAAACCATACTCTAGGTGACTGTTTGAGCCCATATAAGGTCTTCTTCAGTTTGCAGACCTTTCCTCCTTCAAACTCTCATGTAAAGCCGGGTGGTGCCTCCATGTATATAGGTTTTGACAGCTCCCCATGTAAGAATGCATTGGTCACGTCAAATTGGTGTAGTGGTGACAAACTTATATTTTAGGCTTGTTTTATGGGTGATTAAAGAGTGCTTTTGATGGTTTAAGATGTTAAATACAAGTTTTTTTCACCGCATATACACTAATTAGGTGAGTTGATGGGTTTGTCGTAGTTTTGTGATGAAAACAGGTTGAAACGAGCCGAAGCCGAAATTCGAGGAGTTCTCCAGGAGGAAAACCCGACCGGGTGTTTTCCATTTCTCGGAAAACCCGGTCGGGTGTTTTGAAGTAGCCACTCCAGGAGGAAGACCCGACCGGGTGTTTTCCATTTCTCGGAAAACCCGGTCGGGTGTTTTGAAGTAGCCTTGTGGACTCCAGGAGGAAAACCCGACCGGGTGTTTTCCATTTCTCGGAAAACCCGGTCGGGTGTTTTGCAAAATAGCGGGCTTTGGGAAGAAAACCCGGTCGGGTGTTTTATCACCTACAAATCACCCGACCGGGTGTTTGCTAATTTGTCCTGATTTTCACTCCGAGTATAAAAGGGGTTCTAACTCAATTTAGAACCCTAACCTTCCCCACGACAAATTGAGAGAAAAAATCGAGTTTCTTGTCTTAATTTCCTTTTGCTCTTACTTTCTTACTTGTTCTGTGATCTTAGTGTAGAAAAACCAAAAAAACCCCTTCTAATAGTCTAGATAGTGTTCTAAATTGCATCGTAGTACTCAAGCCGGCAATTAGTCTTCGAGGATCGATAATTTTAACTTGCCACATGCTACATACACCCATACACTTGTGGGTGACATTTTGATTGCAAGTTTAGCACGAGTCAAGTTTTTGGCGCCGTTGCCGGGGACTAATTTGCTTTTTGTGTTTGATATTGTGATAAAATAGAGAATACTAGTTTAGACATTTACTTGCTTTATTTAGTTTAGTTTTCTAATTTAGCTCTAATTTTCCTTTGTTTCCTCTCTTGTGTTGTGTAGGTTTTTATGCTCACGCGCTCAAGGCATCTACCCTTTGAGCCGATTAATTTAGAGATAGAAGCTGCCAATAGAAGAAGAGGAGGACGAAGGAGGAGAGCACGAGCTCAACATCTAGTTGAGCCAATGGAAAATCCAAATGGGAACAACGAGGAAGTACCACCTCCACCTCCACCTCCCCTTAATCAAGACCAAATCATC
>NC_062969.1:38081855-38141855 GCF_023119035.1 Salvia hispanica | reverse complement strand
GAAGGACATAACTGCGGTGTAGGCGGCTGAGGAGGCCCAACGGCGGATGTGATCTGCTCGGCGGTGGCACTAGCTTGTTCTGTTGGTTCCATAATTACTTCGTCTTTCTGTGGCAACACATCCCAACTAAGGGGTCTAATACTATCACTAGGATTCTCCCCCTGACTAGTACAATTCTCCCCTGACCCCGAGTTTGGGTATGGAAAAAATACTCAAATTCTAGGAAGTTACAGTTCATGGTTGTTATTTATTTATTTTAAATAGGATCATAACAACGATATCCCTTTTAATTAGTCTCATATCCCAAAAATACACACTTAAGCGCACACGCAGAAAATTTACTTCTTTCATGTTTGAGAATATGAACATAAATAGAGCAACTAAAAACTCTAAGCGGAAGTGTGAGTAGCTAGTGTTGAAAGTAGCTGAAGGGGTGTTCGCATACCCAAGATTTTAGTAGGAAAGCGATTTATTAAATACTCCCTTCGTCCGTCATTAGGAGTCCTATTCATGGACGGCACGAATTTTAAGAAATGTTAAGAAAAGTGGGTGGAAAAAAGGTAGTGGAATAGGGTTCCCACTTGTTTATATTAGTTTTAAATGAAATGTGAGTGTAATGAGTTAGTGGAAGGTGAGACCCTATTACCATTTATGGAATAAGTGAACCGGGACTCCTATTCGCGGACGGACTAAAATGGAAAAAACGGGACTCCTATTCGCGGACAGAGGGAGTACACTGCAGTAGCAACAACTTCGGTCCACAAAACATTTGGGACATTTGAATCAAAAAACAAGGCTCTAGTGACTTCTAAAATCAGTCTGTTTTTCCGTTCTGCAACTCCATTTTGTTCAGGGGTATAAGGGCAAGTTGTTTGATGAACTAGACCTTTACTCCAAAAAACTCTGTCATTTCTTTGTTAACAAATTCTCTACCATTATCAGACCAGAGTATCTTAATTTTGATTTGGAATTGTGTTTGAATCAAGGTGAAAAAAGGGTATATTTTTCAAAAACCTCAGACATGTTTTTCAAAAAATAGATCCAAGTTAATCTAGTGCAATCATCAACAAATATGAGAAAATACTTAAAACCATGATCACCAATAATAGGCGTTGGGCCCTACACTGTTAGAGTTTGTATACTAGATATCACATTTGGAGTGATTGAATACTGTTAAAACTCTTATTTTATTTTCCAATGGAATAAACAGATTATTTTTATCATAATGTTGTTATGTTTTACATTTAATAGATGTTTATTACATGTTTAAATGTATAAGTAACTTAACAAAGTCTAAGTCTTTGTTTTAGTAGACCGGTTGTGGGCGTCGTTCACTTTAAGGTAACACGGTCAGTTCTAAACAAAGAAAAAGAAGAATTTCACAACCTAGATAAGCTTAGACTACCTATCGTGAAAGGTTGCAATGTCAGTCCGATTATTTCTAAGCCTTATTGAAATAAGATGACATTGGTGTGGTATATCACTGAACTGGATCTAACAGCGAGACATGTCTTTATGCTATCTACTGAAAGACGAGGTCTTGTAAATTATTGTTTCTTAATTAATGTACGTTAGTATTGAGTACACGCTATTGATTATGCACTACTTTGACTTACCAAATGGTGCGGGTTTTTCGCAACCCAATAAGCCTGGTATATTGGGTAGTGGTGATTAATATCTAGAGGTGCTAGGATTGCTATTATGTTGAATTGTGCGTGAGGTGAGTCTCGTTTGATAACATCCTCAAGAGGAGCTTGAAATAAGGTTTTATTATTCGGAACCTAGCTAGTTGGACTTTGATTACTCTATGAATAATAAATAAGAATTTCTTGTTGAGTCCACTCTTGGAATTAATAAGATATTAATTAATTAAGTCCATAGCAGACAATAATTAATTAATGGATGTTTCTATCTTAAGCGCGGGAAATAAATATCAAGCAATGGAAATCCAGAGTACTTATAATTTCGAATTTGGATGGGGAGTGCAATATTACTTCTGTAGTGGCTGCTCGTAATATTCCAATTAAAAGCTTATATTAAATTGGGTTTAATTTAATTAGTAAAAAGCTAATTGGAGGAGCCCATATCGAAAACCTTCCTTAGATCTCTGTCAGAACCCAATATGTGACTTAATATAAATAGGAGAATAAAGGAGACAGAAATAACTTTTATTTTTGGAGCACAAACTTTCGTCCCCCTCTCTATTTTGAAGAGGACGAAAATTTCCCCTTCCTCTCCTCCGTGAGATAGGTTTTATGTCTTCTTTATTTAAGTCCTAGTATACTGGTGAGATCAGCTCACCCTGATATCAGTTTACAGTCCGGGAACCAGACAGAAGATCCGTGGTTTAGTACTGAAGATCTTCACGTGGAGAAGGAGCTAGCTATCTTCGATTCTTTGGAGAATCATCAAGGTAAAATAGTTAAACCATAGAAAAGCATGTTTTAGGTTTTAATTAATTTAAAGCATGATTTATTTGAGTTATGAGCATGATACATGTGATAATTGCGCGATAGAATTTGTCTAAATAATCTGCTAAATAGATCAGGATTATTATCGATCCGTTGCACGCTTCTGCTGCCAACCCCTTCACACACATCAGCATGCACTAAAGAGAAAATATCCTTAACCCTTGTATCACTGGATTTGAAGGATTGTCTATGGCTTTTCCCCAAAACACATGATTCACAAGAAATGTCTTTAAATCGGGAAAATTTAGGAAAAAGAATTTTAAGATAACCCGATGATGGATGTCTGATGTTCCCTAATTGGTGTTTCGGTCGGGTGTTGTAAATGCAAGAGTGTATCCAAACAAATACAAAATGACTAAAGTAAATATCCAGTGAAGAGAATTATACTAAATCAACCCTGTCTTTGGGCGAAAGAATGGAGTATAACGAATATAGCAGAGTTGATAGAATGAAAAACTCAAGTGGAAGGAAGGCAAATCAAATTTATGTTCAAGTTCAACATTTGTATATGACTACAAAGCAAGGAAGCAGAGCTCTTGCGCTGAGCAAATACAGCTCTTCAATGTTGGAATGAGCCCCCACTTTCCCAGCAACCGAATCAAAACCTGACTGAGAAACCATTTCCTCAATACTCTCCAGCGGCCTATGCACCCTTCCCGCTATCACTCTACAAACTATGAGTGCCTTCCTCAGCGACGAATCCCCTTCCACCATTTCGATCGCTCTGCTGCTCGTTGAGGCCGTGAACACTCCCTCTTTCCTTCCCACGAACCCGTCCTGTAGAATCCGGCACACCCTGCATTTCTCGGACGCGCAGAGGCTGGCTGACCCCTTCGCGCCGAGAGGGCACTCCAGCATCGCGCCGTGGAATCTCAGCAGCTCGTTCCCATCGGCCAGGCAACGCGGATGCTTTTTAGCTAGTTTGCTCGCTCTGATTTTCACCACTTCTCGATACTCCTCAAATTGTGCCAATGTCTTCTGCATGTTGTGCACTTTCAGAATCCTCTCGATTCCGGTCCGAGCACTGTCCGGCCTCGCTCGACAGATTATCTCCACGATCCTTCTAGAAGAGTCTCCCTCGCCTACTTCACTAACTAAAATAGAGATACACAATGCTTCAGAAGGATGTAATCAAATGTTGATGCTGTGTTGCTAGCCTACTTCACTAACAGTCCAGATTATAGTTTGAAGTTTATACAATATGCAGAGTTTGTATTTTATCACTACTAAACTCTGTTTCTTTACGACATTATGAATTGCAGACCTGCGTGTTTGGAGAGGTGATGCGCCTCGAGAGCTTCCCATCTGACAAAGTGGTCGCCACATTTGGGGCAGAAGAGGCCTCCGAATGAAGATCTCGTCCTTGTGGAAGAAACACCACCCCTTCTACTTGACGACCTTCGGCCAGGGCTGGTGCCCTGGCCGAGCGGCTTCAGTACTCCGACAAAATCAGAGGCGCCGTATGCGCCGCTGATTTTGAGCTCACACGTGGCGCTGTCGAGCATGACCTGGTGAGTGATCGGGTTGAGAAGCTCGCTGCTTCCGATGGATCTCGGGCTGCAGATTGCGGGCTTCTCCATGTGTCTCTTGCTGCCGTTGATCACGTCTTTCAGATTCGAAATCGACCTCGAACAACCGGACCGGGCGCTCGACCTCTTCGTCGAGATATTGCTCAGATTGCTGCTCGCCGCCGCATCGGGATCATGGACGTCGGTTTGCTCTGATCTGCATTTCATTGTCCTCCTCAAAGCGAACCAAACAGCGGGCATTTTCGTCTTTCCTCCTTATCGCCTTGTTAGAATCGTAGAGCATCCATTGCCGCACCCTTTCCCCCTTTCACTCTATTGATGTTTTTTTATTTGGAATTCAAACTCTCACACGCGCTGAAATCAATGTTGAGAAGGAAAATATTGATTTGAAAGATATGCGAGATGGTGAAGTGAATTAGGAGGATATATGGAATTAAATTGATAGTGTAGATACGAAAGATTAGGCTACATTTGGTAAAGGATTAGCATGGGTTGATGACTTGATTCTAGATGGAGAAAACAAGAATGGATGAGTGCATTGAATCCCTCGAAAAACGAGGGACCAAACTCGCAATCGCTTGCACCTAATATATTAAATTGTGGAATGAGATGTTTACCTCTAATGTGAAGACATGCAAGTTAGCAGAAAACGACAATTCAATCAGGGGTCAAAGCTAACGCTGTCGGGCAACCCTATTATTTCATGTTTGGGGTTTATTAATTTAAATAATACACACATAAAGCGTATGAATCTTATCTTCATATATCAGATTTCAGAATTGGGATATTGACCTATAAATAAATGAACTTTCAGTATTTTTAAATTGTTACCTAACTTTTTTAAATATTTATATTTTAATATACATGGTTTTGATCTATGAAGACCAGATTTAAATACAGAAATGCAGAACACGGTCATACGTAAGGTATTTTTAGGTCATAGTTAGTTTATTTTTAGGTCATGCTAACAAAGCATGACCCAAAATGATCTTAACATGACATAAACCCAAATCTTATAATATGACCTAAAACTACTTAATTATGACCTTCCGTATTTTGGTTTAATTATTGACCATTAGATCATCTAATCCTAGGGACAAGATTTGGGCTGCATTTCTGGATTTAAACACATACTTGTTTTGATTATCTCCCTTAATATACATAAATATAATTTTAAATATTTTGGAATTCATATACGTACTATTGTATTCAAGTCAGTGCAAGCCATTTTGTGTGTCGACAGAGGATCTATTTTTTCTGTACTAATCTGTAGTGTAGCATTACGCTGGAACTGGAATTTATGATGACCCTACATGTGTGTATAGCATCACAATATTAATTTTCGGATTTTCCTTATGTAAAAACAAATAAACAAATTAAATTAGATAAGACAAGACGAGTATTTTAAAATACTTAGCTATTTTTGTGACAAAATTAAACCTCACGAATTAAATCTAATTTTGAATGTAAAACCCATTGGAACAATGTTCAGCGTACTGAACTCGGATACATTCTCATCACATGCATGGAATTGGGAGCAGAACTGGTTAGACTAATTGCTCAAATTGTGAACCAAAGAATCTAACGTGCCTTACTACTTGAACAAACTATTTCATTTTATAGCTTTGAGACACAATAAAACATGGTACAACGCATATTGTGTTTACTACAAATGATCAAGAGCTGCCCAAAACAAAAGCAAATCTGACATCAAATTCTGTTCAATATAAATGCATGAGCCAACTTCAAATAAAATAAATGTAAGAAAATACTCTCATTTATGATACATTTAAATGCTCCTACCAAACCCACAGTCATGCTTTACATTAACTAAGCACATGCCTCCTGCTCGGATTTTCGTGCTCTCACACATACGAAAAATGATCAGAAATTCAATTAGTACAGGAGAGGAAGATAAGACCTACTAACAAGAATGATAAACAAGTAACGATCAGTTACTTTAGTATACCCATGACATCCCTTTTACTTTCCAAACTAGAAAACTGCAATCATGACAGTAATATCCCCAAGTTCACGTGTGTTATTCAAAGAGTTAATTTCAAAATTAGACAAGTGGTGCTCAAAGATTTAACTTAAGACATATTAGAAGCAGAATTTTAGACACACCAACATTACAATTTGATGGAGCAAGTTCTGTTAACGATTTAACACAAATCAATGCTTACAAAGCTTTACTAGTCATGACTTTGGCGAAGAGCTTTTATGACATAACATCTGCTTAGAACCGGTAATACGATGAACCAAGAGCAGATACATGATGATCCTTGCCCAGGTTACAACCTCGAAGACATTCCAGATCCAGGACTTGAGAATGATCCACGAAAAGATTTACCTTGGCATATTAGAAACAGAATTGTAGACCTGTACTGCAAATAAAAAAGAAAAAAGAGGATAATAGAAGAGCTTACTCGTGGACCATATTGTGTGATAGACCATTCAGATGTCTTAGGATTTGATGCTTCAAATATCGTCTTTTCAAGACCCAACCGGCTCATGAATTTTGCTATAATATCAGCCCTCACATAATCTGCTTGTCTATAGATATCGTCAGCATCAACCATTATCATGTCTGCTCCAACTTCAAGGCATCTCTCTGCTCCTGATCAATAGATCTACATCCTCAACAAGCTCTGAAGAATCTATGGAAAAAAATATCCAACTTAGCTTGACTAGTATAGTGATATTCCACCATAACCTTCACTGTTAATGTCTTAGGGCATTATCATGCAAGGGATTTCTCAAAACTAATGACAACTTTTTAAGGTCACATACTATCCAACTTCACCAAATATGTCATAACCCTACTGTCTCTGGTCTTATATAATGATAAACACATTATTGCAAATTAGTTGAGTAACTGATTGAATAACCTGACTTCAAAGGCAATGATGTAGCAGTGCATGCTGTGTAATGAAACAGATGCAATCGGCTATTGTCATTCGGAATGATCTATGCACAATGGAAGGATGCTAATATTTCTAAAGGCTACAAAAATTGGAGATACAGTTGTCTCTTGTAATCTATTTTATCAACCCTTGCTTTACCTTATTTTATATTAAAGGAAACACAATTTCTGCCTTATTTGTGCCACCAAGGATTCATAGAAATAAAATGCTTTCAAACAGAATAATCTGGTGTTATCATTTACTACCACAAAAGAGCTTAACATCGATGCTTCCTTCTATCCTACCTCTTTTATCTTTAATATCACTAAATCTTAGGAAATACTCGAAGTTAAAATGTTAAATAATCATAGGCATTACAGGAGTGACTTACTATTACAAGTACAAAAACAAGCTAATCCACTATAAGTTAGACTGCTCACCAGAAGTTCGTGGTGCAACATTAGACATGGCAACATGATAGATGCCTTTATCTCAGTATGATAATTCCTTATTCAGTTGTGCGTAAATACGAAAACTAATTCTAAAACAAACTAATGGGGATTATAGAGAGTTTCATCAAGGAAGGATAACTCCTAGTTGTATACATTCAGCTACTCTCAGTTTCACTTGGGTAATGTAGGTCCTTGAAGATTAAGTTCATTTTTTTTATACAATGAACATATTCGAACTTTATGAGCCTTTATTCTTAGCTCTTACTATTAGCTAACAGTTATGGTCTGATACCAATATGACACAAACTAACAGTATAAATCTACTGTATTTACTTACTTGTTCTACAGACTACAGTAGCATCTGAAATGGCCTTTTTTTGTTATACGATGCAAAAAGGGCAGCAATAATCGCTGGTCCTAGAATACCGAGTAAATTGAGAATTGGCAAGAAATGTGCACATTATGAATGATAGTTTAGCTGACATACAAAAACAAGAATCAGATGACCAAACCGGCAATTGTAAAATCCTTTTCATTTTATATTTTAACGGGGACCGCCATTGATTCATTCTGAATCAGAAAAGGTGAACTTATCAGTAATGGCTCAATGAAAGGGTTTACTGTTTAACACGATTTGAATATCCGTGAGAAACCAAAAGGCAGAAGCAAGAGACAAGAGTAATTAAATGGAAAGGAAGAACAGAATTGAGTGAGAAAGGATGCAAAACCTTTGCAGTTTCTTCAACCACAACTCGGAACCATCACAATTGACCGAATGCAGTTATGAAACATAGTACTCCCTCCGTCGAATAATTCGGGTCACTTTGACCGGGCACGGGATTTAAGAATTGTAATGAAAAGTGGGTTTAAAAGGTTAGTGGAATGTGGGTCCTACCTTTATATATTAGTTTTATAATAAAATGTGAGTAGAAATGAGTTAGTGGAATATGAGGTCCACTACCAAAAATAGTAAAAGTGAAATGAGACAAATTATGCGGGACGAATCAAAATGGAAAATTGGATGAATTATCCGGGACGGAGGGAGTATATTATAAAAGATAAACCGGAACATAAGTTAGGTAATTAGGTCATCTCGGTCTCCTATAATCAACAATAATACCAATCAATACGAAGATAAAAGAAAACACAATCAATCATAATACTAGCAATATGAGATAAACTAGTTACTAAGATTTATTTGCCTGAGGGTGTCTTGGGTTGGACGACAGTTGAATATATTAGTAATTCATACGTCTCATCCCATAGTAGTTGAATTTCACTCCCTCCGTCCCTTAAAGTTAGTCAAAATTTGACCGGATGCGAGTTTTAAGAAATTTAATAGAAAGTGAGTTGAAAAAATTAGTTGAGTGTGAGTCATACTTTTATATATTAATTTTATAATAAAATGTAAGTTGAGATCCACTACTAAAAATGGTAAAAAGGTGAAATGTGACAAATTTTATGAAACGAATGAAAATTAATAGAAAAATGTGACAAAATTTCAAGGACGGAGAAAATATTTATTTTTGGATGGTCGTCCCGCTATATTGAACCTTTGCTTATATAACAAAAAACAATACACTTAATTTTTCTTATTTTAATTTTATCCTACTTTACTCTCTTTTCAACTATTTATTTTATTCTCTTATTACTTTATGTTATTTTCTCTCAGTTTATTTCACTCCACATAACTCATGAAATACTCTTTTTTTTCTGAGAAATGTGTCACTACTGCATGATACGGAGTGAGTATTTAGCAACTTTGTTTTTATTTCCGGTTTAGCTTTTCAACTTTATTAATGAGTAATAACATTTCAGTCAGTCATCACTTAACCCTGCGATGGTGTGATTATTTAAACAGCTTTTGTGGGTTTATTTGTTTAAATCAAATTCTTTATAAAGAATGATCCAAAAAGATCAGCAAAAAAACAACAGCAACCCTTTCCTATTTTCAATTCTTAAAAAAAATTTTTTGGGGCCAAAAGTTTTCCCCCTAATCTAATTGAAATTTTACTTGTAAACTTTAAAATTTTTCCCCAAAATTTCAACCCTTATAATTTTTGACTCTTTTTTTTCTTAAAAATGCCCTTTTTAAAACTTTCATATCTATTCTTTTTATTTATATATGGCAATCATAATAATTTTTAAAAGGGACAGCCCAAAACCAAAAATTTAATGGTTTGGGAAAGGAAAAAATTACATTATAACCAAAACTCATATCCTTTAAAAAAGTTAAATCACTAAAATCTAATGAAATTTCCCCCTACCAAATTGGAAAATTAAAACCCAAAAGATTTTTAAACGTTCGTTTGGGCTTTTTATCAATTAAACCCCACCTTTTTTCAATTTGGTTATTCAAAAATGGCAAATCAAAATCTCTTGCTTGGTCCGAGTTCAATGTTCCAGCTGCCACAACACTTCATTCTCTCAGTTTCTAACCATTATTGATTAATCTTCATACTTTTAACTAATTTTCAATACTTATGGGGGCCTAGACTTAAAACATTTCTAGCATGCGGAAAAAGAAGTAAAATTAGTACTCCGCTGTTCCATGTTAATAGAGATATTTTACTATTTTGTGAAGTTCAAAGGCATTTCTATTTTTGGCAAAAAAAATCATCTCTCTTGCTTTATTCATTGTCCATTTAATACATCATTCTTAATCTCTGTGTCGAAAAGAAATGTCTCAATTAGGAATGGCGGGAGTAATAACGATGAAATTGAACAAGAAGTGGGATGGATACTTACGCAGGCCACCGGAGGGAGGTGGTGGTGGGCCGATCTTGATGGGCTTGGCGGCTTCGGCTAGCACGGCTTGAACGAAGGAGCCGGAGACAATCCCAGTGGCAACGAGACCCAACATGGCGCGGCGGCTAGTCTCGGTTTCGGCTTGCTGAGCGCGGATGCTGAATCCGGTTCTGGCGGCGGCGGCGGTCCTGGTGGTGGTGCGGTTGGATTGAAGGCTGCCTTCGAGGACCGCCTGGGAAGAGCCGCGTAAGCCAGCCATTGAAGCCATAGCTTGAGCCATAATTCGTCAAACTCAAAACTGTATTTTCAAGTGTGTTAAATTAAAGGAAATGTAGGATCTGTGATTGTGAGCGTGTGATGAGGAAGCGCCTTATCTGAGTCTGGATATGCTATCAGCCAATCAATGTGCAATATCGTGACATGTATGATAGCGTTCTCTTCTACCCACTACAATTGTGACACGTACACCTCAATGATTTTTGTCACCAATTTTTCCACTCCCTCCATCCATTGAAGATGACCCACTTTCCTTTTTAGTTTGTCCCAACTAAGATGATTCATTACTTAAAATAGAAACACATTTATCTCTACTTTATTCCCTCTCTCTTACTTTACTCTCTCCTCTTAACACACAAAATATAACTGCATAAAATCCCGTGCCGCCCAAGGAAGGGGTCATCTTCCTTGGGACGGAGGGAGTATTATTTTTTTTAATTGAAATCTTGAATCCCGCGTAGAGTAGAATTATGCTGTTATTATGGAGTAGTAATATAGTTTCGTTTTGCTCATGACACCCTAATTTACCGGGATTAAATATTAGCTGGATTATAAAAAGCAATTGTTAAATTCTTTAAATTTTATCCACATCGACTTGGTGATGGTGATGATCCAATCTAATGTGGATAACCCTCCCCGAGACCTTTTAAGGAGTAAGTGGCTCATTTCTAATATGGTATCGGAGCGGGCCCAAGTCGATGATGGATTATATCTCTTTATCTCTTCTCTTGCCTATCCACGTGATGAAAGTCCGATGTGTCATTCTGGCCCACACGTGCCATTCACTCATGGAAACAACTGGATCGGCTTACTACTAGCAATATCATATCTCTTGATTGTTCCACTACTTGTTGAAATTTAATATACTACGGTGGTGTTTGGTTTGAAATTTAATATACTGCGGTGGTGTATGGTTTGCAAGATTAAATAATAGCAAGATACTCCCTCTGTCTCATTAGAAATGAAACGTTTTCCTTTTTAGGTTGTCCCAATAAAAATGAAACGTTTCCTAAAATAGAAACAACACTCTCTCTACTTTTTCATCTCTCTTACTTTACTCTCTCTTCATTAACTCACAAAACACCACTGCATAAAATCCTGTGCCGAAAAGCAAATGTTGCATATTTATTGGGACGGAGGGAGTATAATCTAGGATAAGCCAGTACTCAATCTCACACTAAAAAAATATGTTTGGTTTGGAATGTAAATTTTAATACTCCTTAAAACATGTTTAGTTTGAAATATTATATAGTGCCAAGATAATATATATTTAATATGATACCGTTCTAATACTTCTCCCAATTATTGAATCTAATATTTTAGATTTCTGTATGAATTTACTCCAAATAAACAAAAATATGTTAAATTCCATTTTCAAATAATGATATGGGACGTTATTATTTTAATGTTTCACTATTAAATTATCAAAACTTCAAAAACAAATTTTTATGATTCTATCAAATCCATAATCATTCTTATGCTTCAATAATAACATGAAGTCTTATTATAATTGTCATTTTTTGTAAAATTAGGCATAATGCATAATATATTAATATATGATAAAAATACACATTTTAATAAAATAATACTCTTTCCGTTCCATAGTAATAGAGTCATTTTACTGGTATGTTCCATAGTAATAGAGTCATTTCATTTTTTAGTAAAAGTCAACATATTTTTCCGCACATATTTTACTCTCTCTTACTTTTTTCTCTCTTCATTTCTCTATCTTTTTCATTTTCCACTTTATTCTCACTTTACTTAATTCACCTAACACAATTTTTCTTAATCTCTGTGCTGAAAAGAAACGTCTTCATTACTATGGAACGGAAGAAGTATAAGAAAATTATGAACATACCGATTTACAAATATTATAGGAAATAGGTTTAATAATCACATTCCACCTATTGACAAAATTAAATAAAAAATTACAAATCAATAACTACTTTGTACAAACTATAGACAAAATTAAATAAAAAATTGCAAATCGATACCTACACACTGCACAAACTATTGACAAAATTAAATAAAAAAATTAATTTTAAATAACACAAAATGAAAATTGGAAAAAATAACAAATAAAAATGAAATCGAAGAAAGACAATTGGCACATCTTTTTTTTTTAGTCTCTCCCTCCCTCCCTCCCAAATCTGATCGTCTTTTTACTCTCTCTTCCCAAATCAGATTCTCTCTTCTCAAACTCAGCCAGTCTTGTAAAATGGAGGATATTGATAATAAATTGCTGAATTAGTAAGGGTAAAGATGGAAAGTTAAGTAATTATACATGCTGATTAATTTAGTCAGTGAGGGTAAGCCCAAATAACTAATCCTATGACTATTCATCATGGACTTAATCCATATTGAGTCACAGATATAACATGACCGGAATATGTGATTAATCTAATTTTGAGATTTAGTTTTGGGCAATTGAACTGGGGCTATTAGTACTCCCTTAATCCTATTAAATATGCAATATTTGTTTTTTGGTATGAGATTTTATGTAGTGTTGTTTTGTGAGTTAATAAAGAGAGAGTAAAGTAAGAGAGAGGAAAAAGTACAGAGAACGTTGTTTCTATTTTAATAAACGTTTACAGAAAAGAAAAATGTTTCATTTCTAATGGGACAGAGAGAGTATTTTTTAGTACTCCACTACTGCAATAGCAAGTGGCAAATTCATGCTACTCATTTCTATTTCAACACAACCACCATTTCTGCGCAATATTTCTATCGCTAAGGCATATCAATAGAATGTTGTCTGTCTCTCTAAATACAAAGTAGAATTCATGTGGTTCGGGAGTATCATCTAAAATGTTATACCTAAGTATGAACTGCGGAAATACATATTATGTTAATAAAATATTTGCTATTTCAAAAGCATCAAGTGGCTGTAGTTTAGTGGTAAGAATTCCACGTTGTGGCCGTGGAGACCTGGGCTCGAATCCCAGCAGCCACAATTTAAGATTTTGCGTTTTAGGAGTATCATTTTGAGCCAATGATGGAAAACAGGATAAGTAAGGTAATAGACTAACATGGACATAATACGATCACATGACAGGATACTATAGATCAACTGATTACGCCCGTGTATATTGCGATATCATGCAAATCAAGTAGTAATTAATAAGAAAATAAAAAAATGTATTCATGTGCCTTTCAACCAATTTGCAAGCATTTAATTGTAGTTCAAATTTCATGAACTCATATGACATCCGAGGAAAACAGTGAATAAATGTTTTTTAACTTATGAAACGGAACACTATTCAAGATTTAAGACTCTTAGAAGCAAAGCAACTAGTTGGCTAGAATAATGAAGCACCTATCTAATTTGTGGAAAGAGCAAGTCGTCCATGGACCACCATACACAAAGGAAATGATGTATCCACCTAGCCTAAATAGATATATACACTAATAATACACACAATTCCTTAATTAGGTTTACTTCGGTCTAAACATTTTATTTACCCCAAATTTGGACTCGACACCACATCGTATACGACACACACAACACAGTGTGTAATGCTTATATTTAAAAAGAAAAGAAAAGAAATTTGTGGATGCGGTGCGGACGTCGCAAATCATTGTCAACTCTAATTAATTATAAAAGAGGCTATTCAATTTCTATTGTACAATATTTATTCCTTCCTCTGTCCAGCTTTAGCAGTACCATTAACTTTTCTGCCCTTTTTTTTGTAAAAATGATAAAAAATAGTTAAAGAGGAGAAATGATAAATTAAGAGAGAGAATAATATACAGAAGAGTCTTATCTAAATTATTGTCTCTCTTACTTTACCATTTCTCCAATTTAACTATTTTTTTTATCATTTTTACAAAAAGTGGTCAGAAAAGTCAATGGGACTGTTAAAGCGGGACGGAGGAAGTAATTTATAGTAACTAGAATTTATTAGCACGAGATAAGAATTTGTAATGGGGATTAATCATGTTGGACGTGCCATCCGGCGTCTGCACGCAAGTTCGATCGGTGCTTAAAGATAAATTATCTAGATGTCGTCTAAATATTTATTTAAATTAATTACTAAAAAAAATATTAATATTGCACTTTTATATTCAGAGACCTAAATCACAATACACTTAGGTGGCGTTCGATTGTCATGACTAATAATTATGAGACTATCCATCTAGGATTAAGTTGTGGGATTATTTTAGTTGGAGGTGGGAGGCTATGACTAATTATCATAGACTATCCATCTAGGATTAAGTTGAAGGAGTTAATCTTATGAACCAAACATGATACATATTTAATCATGAGATTTAGTCTTGTCAACCGAACACCCCTTTAGTATAAAAATAAATAGTTTGAAACTGTTTTAATGTAAAATTAATAAACTAATATTGAAATTTATAAAACAATTCAAGTGGCACAATCAATAGTGGATCCTCATAATTAATACTGTAATAATGTAGAATTTTCCAAAAAAAAGTAAATTAATTTTAATGAAGAGAATAAAATGATAAACTGTGAGCATTTTTGGGACCACGGAGGATAGTACTCTACTAATCAATGGTTTAACTTCCATCACGGGCTAATTATCGATGTTGTGAAGTTGGACGTCTATTTGATGCATAAAAGGGTTTTGGATTTTCAATAACGTACTAATTTTTTCAACAAAAATTGATTTATTCTTCAAACGCTTCTTATCTCAGCTCCTCCTTCAATCGCGCTGACGTGTTGAAATTTGGTGATTCGGTGGAGAAGTACTTTAGTTAAACTTAATTCTACGATTTCTACCCCTTGTGGGGGTTTATATTTTTGCTTTTTTTGAAATGAAAAAAATCTAACTTATTAAAATGCTAAATAGAAGTTAATTACTGCTTCCTCCGTTTGCGAATAGGAGCTTCATTTTTTTCTGGCATGTGTTTTAAGAAAATGTTAAAAAAAGTGGGAGATAAAAATAATTAATGGAATATGAATCTCACACATATATATTAGTACTAGTTTTAAATAAGATAAAAAAAATTAGTGGAATATGAATCTCACACATATATATTAGTACTAGTTTTAAATAAAATGTGAGTATAATGAGTTAGTGGAATATGAGATCAATATAATATTTATATAGTAAAAGTGAACCTAAACTCTTATTCGCGAAAAGAGGGAGTAATATTCAACCCATGAGAAAATACCCGAAGATCATGTGCTTAACTAAAAATATATTTCGAACTTCTTGTTTGAATATAACCTTATTTTCCTGTCACGAAACAAAGGATCTTTCATTATATTATATTTTTATTTATTTAATTTATAAAATAGTCCCGTGTATTCTGCATATTCACTAAGGAATCCCTGGTAAAATAAATAATAAATTAATATTTTATAGTTTTTCTTTCGAAATTTATTTATTGAAAACAAATTCACCAACTTTGAATTTTTTTTATTTTTTTTGAAAAATCAAACCTAATGTGGAAGATTATAAATTATATGGCAAAATGGCGAGCACCAGGCAATGCTCGTCTTCTTTTCTTTGTAAAGTGCGAAGTTTTGGCAGGATTTCTCTTGCAAAAAATGAACAGCGACTAGTGTACTCGCAAAATGTCGATGACAAGACTGTTCTTACCTCTCTTTAGGAAGCTCATATGTGTTGACAAATCTTTGGCACCAAAGATTGGAACCATTTTTTTGCGAGTTGAATCCTGACTCGTTGATAGTTAGCACCTACAAGGGGTAGAAAATCGTAGAATTAAGTTTAGCACCTCCAAAGTGGTCGTCAATTTACAACTTCACAAGCACATGTAATTGTAGATGGGAAGGCACATCTTGTGCTGGAGACCCGATTCTCGTTAAATTGGATTTGTTTAGTGACGTAATAAGGTTCAAATCAAAATATCAGGTCAACGCCATTCTTCTAGATCTAATTAGTTAGTGGTAAGTGATCACAGGATTCATGAGAAATATTTTTAACTATACTTTGTTGATAAGAAATGATATATAGCATATTATTTCTTTAATAATGTTGTGTGTAGTTACATACATGGATAATATTTAATGTAGTAGGTACTACAAATACTGAATGACTATATAAATGGAGCAAATGAGCAATGCTCGATTATATTAAATCCTCGTGATCATTTACTTACTAAGTTTTTATTTTGTGAATCTAGATGTTTAGGCTTTTAACGTGGAGACATTTTGGTAAAAAAAAAAAACTCACGTTATTATATATTAGTATTATACTTGCATATGGTATATACTCCATTATATTCAGCCCAATAAAATCAAATTATATTCTCCATTATCCAAACTTGAAACCAGTTAAAATGAGCAGAAATATGATTTCCATGTATAATTATATTATGTTTCCATTTTGTATAAAATTATAGCCATATACCGTATTAATATATCCTTTCACCATAAACAACAATATCATATCAATTAAAACATCCATATATATCCAAAAGTATCACTTCCCCAAAATTCTGTATTTACTCGTCACGATTCATTCTCTAACATTTGGCATTTGGTAAAAGTAATTAAAAAGACGAGTCTCAAATTTATCAATAGAATTCCTCAATAATAACCGGTAACATGAATAGCGTCACTAAATCGCCCACGCCTTCCTCCCCCAATAAAAACGGAAAAGTAGCATGAATTCATTGCCTAACCTTTTCTCCCTTGTTAAATTAATCACCCCCATTTTCTTCTCTTCTTCTTCTGCAATCATCTCTGCATTATTACAAATAACAAAACAAGAAACACTCTTACATTCTTGAATACGAATCAACAAAAGCTGCTCAGGTGTGAACATGTTAAACTGCTGTGTTTCTTTCTTATTTTGAGTGAAGAATAAATACTGTTTTTGTTTCTCACCATTCACGAGAGTTGTCTTGCTGCAAGACAGAGCAAAAATTTGACTAAAGAGGTGTCTGTCTCTGTTGGTGGTGAGTTGAAATCATTTCCTGATTAGTACGCAACGTCCTTTGATTAACTTTTCCAATTCGGTGGCCATAGAAAATGACTGAAATTCCAAAGCTGGTAAACGCTTTTTTCTTATTTTTATTTACAGTCTCATTCAACTTGCGAGTTCCGCCGAATTTCATTTCATTTCATTCTATAAATTTGACAAATTTAATTTTATTGGTTTGTTTTTAGCAGGATATGGGGTCTGATCTTCTTGTTACAAACTGCCTCGCCGGAGAATTCGGAGAGAATCAGATAATCTCCGTCGCTGATCACGTGAATGGCCTGCACCACTCCACCACCAAATCTGATAGCTTCGTGGTAGATATGGAAAGGTTTTCTCATCTCATAGAAAAAGAAAAAATTGCCAATTCTGCAAATTCAAGAATCACAGTAAGTTCCTCCTTATTTGTATTAAAAAACAAAGTTCCAACCTTTTTTATATTTTTGTCGCATCCCATCGCAAATTTTCAAATTCAGAGGAGTTAAGTTTGGATGAGAGGTTTATTCCAAAAAGTCGTGCTTTATTATACTCAAAATCGTCGTGTTTTCTCCTTTTCAGCCCAAAGTAGTTGCCTTTTCCCTAAACTCTCTCGTTTACGGCATTTTACAAGCAATTTGTAATTTAATAAATCAAATTATTTTTTTCTTTCTAATATTATCATGCTTGTTGTACAAAAAGTTGCAGAGAAACCTTTCAAGGAAAGGATCGATGAGACCCGCAGAGAGGAAAGTGAGTAGCAACGAGAGAGATGTTAGTATGATTGCAACTTCACCAAGAGGTACTTAAATTTAATCATTAAAAATAAAATTTCTCTTTTCCCTCTCCTTTCTTTACTTCGCCAACAAGATATTTTAGTTGAGAATGGGATATTTAGAGTGCCAAACACAAGCAAAATTAGGCCACAATTTAGAGTCAACTACCGGTGTATTGGATGATTGCTTGGGGCAGCATAACATAGATACTAATCACAAATTAATTAATGCTTAATTAACCCGTGATCGTGCTAGATTATGCGCCAGTTATATGTCATAAACAAACCGAATCAATTAGGCCTTAAACAATCTCGGAAAATAGCTGTATCGTTGCTGTCGCGATCGCGGTCTGGTTTGTCTATATACAATGAGCTTTTAGTAGTTGATTAATTTTATTTAAGTACTAGGATTAGTTGCAATTAGACAGCCTCCCCTACACCTACAGCAGGGCTAGTGTTAAATCTATTTTGAATACAGCTTCTCTTATTTTAATACTATGAAATGCGGAAATTCACTTCATTTAATACTCCATATACTATGTGATAAAGGTGTAGTTACATCTCTAGAAGTCTTCTGCTCCAGCTGTAAACGAAATGGAACATATTTTACATCTCCGTGATCTCCGTAACTGAAATGAGCTCATAAGAATTATTTTCGTTATAGATGATAATATAAAATACTATTCCCTTTGTCCGTCATTTATAGTCTCATTTTGACTCAGTAGTAAAGAAAAATGGAAAATTGAGTTAGTGGAATGTGGACACTGTAGTGAGTTAGTTGAATAGTGACTCTACATACCTAAATTAAAAAAAAAAAAGCAATGAGACTTTAAATCATGGACATCCCAAAATGTCAAAATGAGACTGTAAATCGAGGACAACTCTGTGTTTGTGTAATGTGATTTCATAATTTTCGCTATGGATGCGAATTATACGATTAAATTATTGTTTGACACTTTTCCCGATGTATTTATTTGTTAGATATTCATTCCGTTTGCCACGGGTTTTAACTCTGGCACATATTTTAAGAAATTATTTTACTTTATAAAGAAAATAAGAAAAAAAATTAGTGGAATATAACGTTTTTATGCTAAAAATGGAAAAAGATAAATGTATTTTAATGACCCACAATCCGAAATTGCAAAACTTGTCAGGTTTTGGCAAACAAATGGAGTACATTTTTTCAAACTTTCCACCATACACATTAATTCCATTGTGCTAGAGATGCCGCCACCGAGAGCACTGGTTACGGTTCCAACGTAACTAGCCCGTCAACACATTTTCGTCCAGTTTCTAGTTCAAATCGACAATATTTAGCCAATTTTGACTGTTTTTTATAAGTTATTTTTCGATTTTTCATACAATGTTTTATAGCCGATAAGTCGGTTTAAATTGGATTGCCAAGACAGCTATAGGCTGAACCGACAATCCCGGTTTAACCATGCATACATCCCTACATGATGGGGCATCGCACGCCTTAGAGTGTGGGCATATTAGTAGGTGTCATGCTTGTCGAGTAGACATATTCTATAACCTTTCTTGCTTCTAAAACTCCAGCTACTCTCACGCTTGAAAAGCAAGCCGTAGTGGTGGCGGGGCCCCACGACCACTCCCTTACTACTACGCCCCAGCTCCATCATCAGATCACCATCACCAACGGATGCATAACCGCAGCTGCTGAAACTACCAAGAGATTCGGCTTCCGCCGCTCATCTCAAACTTGGACCATCAATCCTAGAAGAATACTTTTCTTCTTCGCAACCATGTAAGTTCTTAATTTCCTCTTCATTTTTATTTATTAATATCCTAATGATATGCAAATTGTGTTGCAGATCATGCATGGGAACCATTCTACTTATCTATTTCACCTTATCAATGGGCAAACTCAACGGCGATGGCATCGACAACTCTCTTAATTAAATAACCTTGTACATGTGGGTTGTGATGCAGAACAAAAAGAAGAAAGAAAGAATTACTACAACTTTTTGCAGAAAGGGACGACAGTAATCAAATTCAGAGGATTTCATCACCTTTTTTGTGAGAGTTACCAACCAAATATATATAAAGTGTGGGCAACAACAAGACAGGGATGGAGGAATGCATAGAAAAACATATGATGTGTATACCCTTTTTATGTTAGTTTAGCATATTTTTGAACAAATGTAGTGGAGCAGAACAAAAAAAAATTGCCTTCTTTGTAACTTTTTTCCCTTTCTTCTCATCTCTCCACCTCTTTCGTTAGTGCGATTTTATGTAACAACCAGTGGAGTGTTAGACACGACACTTTATGCAAGTAGTACAATATAATCACAATAGCTGTTCATTATGATTTTGCTCACAGATACATAATGATCTTTCAAACTCCTCTCTGTTTTTATTTGTTTTTTTGAAAAAAAAATGAAACATAAAAGGTGTTCACTAAAGATAACACTAGGCAAAGAGTGATGCACAATTTAGGTTGCTGGTATGAGTATCAGATTCCTAAAATCAAGAGAAGCCTGACCTGCTTCACTACATGACAAGATTCCAAATTCACCAAAACATTGGATTAAAGGCGAGCATTCGGCCATTCGTCAAACGATCATATTAGTAACAAATAGAGAAATATAGACAAACTAACAATTATTTTGGAGAACAATTAATCACTTTCCCCCTCATTCTCTTTGGTTAAGGTCTTAAGGAGGGTTGGATTGCCAGAGATGGTATATGGGGCGGTAAAATATAAGTGGAAAACTAAGTTGACTAACAAACAATGTACATTAAGGTCATTTTTTAAGGTCAGATATGTTGATCGATAGTAAATTAAACAATCCTCTATTTTTATAGAGATTGGAAAAGTAGCATTATGTTAATAAGCTGCTACGTATAAGATGAATAATTATTGGATCAATTTTTAAGTTACCAAATGCATTTGCAACTTGCAAGGTCTTTTAAGAAGACTAATAGGTTAATGGCATGGGCCATTACTGATATGTTTTTTTTTTTAGTTATTGGGCTTGCCTATTAATGGTTTGGTTGCTTGCAAAATACCGGCCCAATTATTATGATAGACTCAAGCTCATATTCCACAAAAATATGGAAGCCCAATTAGTAGGATAGACTCAAGCTCAAGCTCATGAAATCAATTTGGAAATGTTGAAGGAATATGAATATAGGCAAATAATTAAATTAGATGAAATAATTATTGTTGAGGAATTTAGAAGTATTTGTTAATGTAATGAGGTATGTGCTAGTTAAATTTTTGATGTTGAAAAGATATAATTAAATTAGATAAATACTTAGATGATATATACTCCATGTTTACAGCATACATCTTAATATTTCAATTTCGAGTCCGATTATAAATCAACTAAGAATTTATGTTGCTTGTGAGAAAGAATTTTTCATAAAATAATAATGATATCATTTTTTTGAAAATAGTTACTACTATCTCCGTCCCTCATAGGCTCATAATGATATCATTAGTGGTTAAATTTTGTTGCTATACACGGAATTGAGACTCTTGATGAATAGTTTAGAATGTTGGACAAAATCTGCTAACGGATGACTATTCGCAAAAATATTTGTTACAAATATTAGTTGTATTATTAGGTCATAGCTTGATATTAATATAGAAACAAATGAAGCAAAGAATATAAAGCAAAAGAAATAATCATAATAAATATGTTGAGAGGGAAGGCGAGAGAGAAAATACTAAGTTCTTTCAACTATATTACAATAAAGTTTAGTCCTTTAGAGATGTATGAGAATATTTTTAAAGAATAGAAACCGAGTATTATGGTAAAACTGAAGGACTTTGGTCTAATTTTATTTTCTCACTCTAAGTTAGTCAATTTTCATTTCAAATTTTTACCATTTGCAAACACTACTTTCTCATTTATAATAGTCATTCAAATTGCAAAATTTATTAAATTCCAGTTAATTTCATGATGTTTTAAAAACATAATACTACTGTAAATTTAAGACGGTTTAATTTTTTCTCAATTATTACACCAGTATACAAAAACGATCAGGTGGCGAAGCGGCACCAACCAATCCGGACGGCACTGGCGGATCCAGGTGGGGTCACGCAGGGTCGGCCGACCCCACCGGAGGTCCACGGTCCACCGAACACTGCCGGAAAACATCATGTTCGACCTTTGACCTGGTGCAGTTCCGTCTTCGACCCTACAACAGCTTCAACTCTTCCCGAAGCCTTCCGCCGTTGCCAAAAAATAAGAGGAGAAAGGAACAATACTAATAAGAATAGAGGAAGAGATAAGGGGAGGGATTGCAGTAATTTGATGTTGGAAGGATGAAAAAGATGATTGAAATATTTGGGCCTATCTTATTCTTATATGTTGGGACACGAAAATGTCTGTAGTTAGTATTAACTTAATAGGTTGGCTCATTTTGTGGATTAACTAAGCATAATTATTTTTATAATTTTCGTTTCATCAACTACAATTTCATTATATTTTTTGTTTACTCATTTTATGGAACTATTATTAAAATATTTGGTACTGAGAATTTTAATGGCTATTGTATATACAAATATTCAGTGACTACTTAAAATATAATACTTTTTAAATAGTTATTTATATACTTCTTATAAGTTTCTTTTTGCTTCACAAGGGGAGAGCGCCTCAATAAGACAAAAGTCGTGGTGAAATTTGTAGTAGTACTTCTTTTAACGCTACATTCAATTTGGACTAATCTTTAATAGTAAAAAATTCACAATGATATCTATTTTGGGTATTTTTATAACTTTTAAATTTTACAATCAAAATAATTTTGTGTATTTAAATGTCAACACCTCATTTGTTTATTAAGTAGGAGTACCTTGTTTTATTTATTTGTGTATTTATGTACGAATCAAAGTCTAGCTAGCAAATATCTCTCTTTTTTTTTTTAATTAAAAAGGATATCCACCGGCAGGCCCAATGACTATTACCCATATTTTTTAAAAATTGTTCTCCACAATACTTCATAACATCACCAGTATTGGAATTGAATATTGATCTATTATCTTTAAGAATTTAAAATTAACCGCAGCAAATTAATATTTTTTTCTTGAAAGAATCTTTTTTTACATGTGATATTCTTCGTGATTTTTTTTGTACAATAGGTCAAATATATTTCGTCTCGCTGTTACAATAATTTCTCAAATCTTATAATTTCAATGAGACATGAATTGAACAAGATTAACTAAAATGATAAAAATTATTAGAAACCTTATATAGAAAATCCTAAAATTTAAAAGCCTCTAAATAGTAGTACTCCGGCTGTTCTTTGTTAATTGTTTCATTTTTAATTTGAAGTTCCAAGATAACTAAGTCATTTCTATTTTTGACAAAAAATAATACTCTTTCCTTATTTTATTTCTTTTTCAATTTACTTTATTTTATCTTTTATGCTTCCATTTAACACACTAAAGAGTGGGTACAAATTAATTGTACTCAATTTTATTTTATTTTTACTACTATTATCATGCATTAGTATTTATGAATTCTAGGATTTTATGTATCCCTCTACAAATCCAGCCCTTATTCTTCTTTGATGGTTTTCCCTTTTTGGTTCCTTTTTTTTGGCATTTACATAGCCCATTCTTTTGTTTGAGAAAGAAAATACCTTAGCAAATAAAGAGAAATAGAGTAGGAAGATAATCAAGAATCAAGATACCAAGTGAGACACAGCTAGGCAAAAATCAAGAATCAAGAGTCATAGCCACTCGTCGTTATATTCGTGTGTTATGTTCACTCCTCCGAATTCAAATGCTAAATCTGCCAATGTTAATCTAGCTTAGTCCTAAAAGTGAATGGTCCTCAATGTTACTAGTTCCGTTTCTGAAAAAGAAAATGATTTTAGTTTATGCCTATTGATGAAAATTTTGAGGCCACAGTGGCGGTTTCGGGACCTAAATTAGGGCACAAAATGATTACTAAGGAGCAACATTAGTATATAATTAAGTACCTGTACTTGGTTTAAATAGATATATCACAGTCACTACATCCAAAACGAATGGCCCGAACCCTCATTTAGAGGTTCAACAAACCTTAATATCCGATATTTTGTTAATTAATCTAATTAACTATTTAATGATCAGCCGCATATATGTTTATTACTAATTATATATGCATAATCTGTAATTAATGAGTGGGTAAGAGGAACCTCGGAAGCCCTATTTTCTGGCCAACGTTCTTAACATCCAACTCGATCTGCTTCTTGTATTCTCCGAAGCTAAAAGTCCGGTAAGCAGCTCCTCCAACTCCGCCACTCTCAATAACCGTCTCGGTTGGCGGACATAAGAAATAAGCCGTGGAGAATCTCTCCTTCACCGGATTCGCTACTACGCGATGCTCCACGCTCTTGTACAAGTTGTTGCTCCATGCCTAATCAAATCCACCAACATATTTAAATAAAACTGATCATATTACTCTCTATATCCCCAAAAAATAGTCCAGTTTTGTCATTGTTTTTCCTTTCAATTTTAATAGATCTCATTTTCCATTAACAATACTTCAATTATTTTTTTTATTTTTTTTCTCTTTCTTCTAATTTACCAATTTCGCTTTAAAATTACATTCACAAATTCTCTTTTCCACGAATATGTTATACTCTATGTTTAAACCGTAGTACCTGAAACAGATCCCCGATGTTAATGATGAGGGCATCTGGATTGGGTCTAACGGCAATCCATTTTCCGTCTTTAACGAGCTGCAGCCCTCCGACGTTGTCTTGGTGTAGTACAGTGAGGAAGGAAGTGTCGGTGTGCGGCATCAAGCCCATCATGTGACTGTAGTTTGGGCAAGGCGGGTATCTGTTCAACCGGAGGTAGCAGCTCTCCGGGAGGCACGCTTCTCGGAAAAGATCCGTCTCACGTCCCATTTCCTCCGCCAGTACCTCCGCCAACTCTCTCGCCACTTCACAAATCGCAAACACAAATTCCTCCATGCTTGACCTATATACCAAGAAAAATTAGGTTTGCCCTTATCCAATTGATCACGTTTGTTGAAAAGATAGAAAGAAAAACCTGAGGCGGATAGTGTTGTGGGAGCAGTGCGAATCCAGTATATCGCTCAACCGGACATGAAAGGCCTCGGACCAGGAGAGCTGCTTGAGAGAAGTAGGCAAAGGCGTGCCCCATCGATAAGTTCCATCGGATAATTTTAGATCTTTGTAGGCTTTCTTCTCTTGGAACGGCTTTCTCATCAGCTTCACTTGCTCGCTTCTCATATTCTCCAGCACGTCGCGAGAAGCTCCGTGGTTGATGACCTGGAAGAAACCCCATTCCTGGGAAGCTCGAGCAATGAGCCTCTTGCATTCCTGTCTCTCCGCCTCTCCCACGCCTAATTGCTGCATATCGATTAAGGGAAGCTCGCACTCCTCCACAGTCGATAAACTTTTTTGCACATTTTTGGGCGCCTTCTCCAGTAGATGCTTGTAGGCTATCTCGAAAGGTGGATCAGCTGATTCGCTCATTCTCATATCCGCCTGAAATTCCTTGATTATAGATATTAATGATTCTAACAGTTTAGTTAAAAGCTCGAATTGGGGATAAGATTATACTATTCGCGGCTTAGTTGATCCCCTCCAACCAATAGGTCGAGCAACAACCGAAGCAGTGTATAGCCAAGGAACAAATTATCCCCTCAATTTTATCACAATTTCATATTTATTTTAATAATTACCAATGTCCCCTTCTATAAAATTCCGTAGCTCCACCCTAGAGGTCGGGGATTTGAGACATCATGTGTGTGTGGGAATGTAACTGAAAAAAACTGGAATTGCAGAGTTCATGAAGGACTTTAATTTCGGCATAATGTTGGTTTCAGGTGATAATTAGCTAGCGTTATACTCATGTGAAAGAGTAGATAAACAAGTTTAAACTACAAATGTGTAATTAAATAATGGTTCCTTACTTGTTTAGGGAAGCAATCTGAGTTGCAAAGAGGCACCAAAGCAGTGGCTGAACAAGTAGCCTTGAGAAGGCTTGTCAGGGGCTCTTGCACTAGAATTTGGCTCTCCATTTTCTAGGGCGCCAAATATATGTATATGATGAGAAACATGAAAACAACAAAAGTCAATTTTGGACAACAAACACTTTCGATGTACTCTCACCCTTATCAACTTGACATGGGGATTTATTTCCATCACCAACGACTTAAATATATCTATCTATAAGCTGAATAAGAAAATTAATGATGGTCTACTGTTGGGAGGATATATAGCAAGTTGTCAAGGAAAACTTGGGAAAACTAGGGAAAACTAGTCATAACTTTTATAGGAGAGGCTGAGAGCCAACAAAAAATAAAAATTAAATAAAGAATAAGAATGAGGAGGACAGAGAATCTATGTTAATGAGAGGAACACGCGGCTCATAACATAATCACTAATTTAGTTAACTAGCATTTTCAATTTATAAGTATCAAACACAACTAGCTAGTAGAATGGGGGTCCCAAAATCTTCTTAAAAGATCTTAGGATACACCAACTTCATATTTTGAAGCACAATTATTTATCAAGTCGATATATGGAGAAAAACATTAGCTAAATTAACAAGGTTGCGACTTATATTTAGAACACAAATTAGCTTGTATATTTGCACATTGTAGTCATACGCTTGAGATATTTAGAGAAAGTCCAATGATTCTTTTCACATGATAATCATATAACATAGTTTCTTTTTGGTTAGTTTTTTTTGGATAGAGATTTTTGGCGTAACTACTGGAATCTACGGTCAATATGCGGACGATAATTAGCAGCGGTTGAAAAAGATAAATCAATTGAAAATATAGAGGATAGGATGTCACTTTCATAGAGAAATATCTGAAAACTTGTGTTAAGAATGAGTGACCACCTACGATCAACCAATGGGTGAAGGTGTTTCTTAATTCATTAATGCTGGAAAGTCAATTGTCCATTCATTCTTGGAAAAAATAAAAAAATATACTTCCTCCGTCCCGCCATATACGAGACATTTTTTTTCCATGAGATTTAAGAAACTGATGTTTAGATAGTAAATGGAGAGAATAAAATAAAATAACATAATTATGTTGGTAATATATTTTATCAAAAAAGATTATGGCTTGTTTTAGGTAGAACGTCCAAACAAAATACAAGATGCTTATAGTGGGACAAAGGGAATAATAAGAAGATAACATAAGTCACCAAGACAATAATTTAACGTAAAAACCTCCAAATTTTGAAAACCCGCAACCTACTACCGAAAATATCAATACAGACACAGTTCTTCAATTACACTATTACCAACCTTTAAAACTCTTCTTCCACTAAATAACTAAAGTTAATCACAAAACTATAGAATAGTGATTGGTGTAATAGTAAATTGCATAAGAAACTCCTTTTCACTTTGATCACAAAATAAATACTCTTATGAGACAATTAGAGTTTAAACATTTATTTCCTCTTTCCCAAGATATAAGCTAATTCAAATGACTTTTAGCATAACCCTAATTGATATATGTCATGTCAACAGTTGATCAATCCCTAACTCTGTAGCTAATAGAGTCCCCAGCAGAGTGATGCATAATATCCAAGCTGCAGTTGAAGTTTCTTTAATTTGGATAATGAGAAAAGTGTAATTCCAGCATGTAATTGGGAGAAGGGACATAAAGAGAGTCGGACCCAACGGTAATAACCGGCATATATAGTATCTGAATCCATGTCGGCACGGACACGGACACGTGACTATATGTAAGAAAATAGTCTTCGTCACATGCTTAAACCTCAAATCCCACGTGAGGTAATGCACCACATCCAAAATTTCAAAGAGGTGTAGCACGAGACCCTTCGAGGGACTTCATGTGCTTCAACTACATGTGTCAGTTGTGACCCCCTCCTCCCTTTCCCATTTCAACCTCTCATATCCCTTTATACTCTTTCTTATATATTATCATTATATTTTACCACCATTTATAATGTATTCGTACCTGTCTCACTTCTATTATTCACATGTTGGCCCAACTCATGACGTATCATATCTAGCTCATTCAACTTAACCTAACGTAAATTCTAGTACCTCCCGTCCCCCAAATTTTGACACACTTTGATCCGACACGGGCTTTAAGAAATGTAATGGAAAGTGAGTTGAAAAAGTTGGTGGGATGTGGGTCCTACTTTTAAAGTATTAGTTTTATAATAAAATGTGAGTAGTAATGAGTTAGTGGAATATATGATTCATTACCAAAAATGATAAAAGTGAAGTGTGTCAAAATTTTTGGAACAGACCAAAATAGTAAACTGTGTCAAAATTTGGGGGACGGAGGCAGTAGATATCATCAAAATTACATTAGAATTATTGACAGATTATCGTACTGTCACAATTGTAATACAAAAGTGATAAAGACATGTGCTCACACTAACCTATCAAATGATAAATCATTGGCCAGGTAACTCATCCAGGTGTCAGATTTATATTTTGCCCTAATATTCTAAATAATGGGGGCATAAATGAAATATGAATTCAGATCTTTTTTCCCGCATCAACTCCTAATTTAATTTTATTGGAGGAAATTGTTTTTTGAAATTATTGTTGTGAGTATTTCACAATAATGAATCAATGTATACTAAGCGACATGTAGACTTTAGGCTTACACGTTCCCAATTTGAGGAGCATTATTGATTATTTCATGCCCTACTGATCCACTTCCCAATTTCAAGAAATTTCAGAATATGAGATTAAATTCGCTTAACTATCAAAACCTGAGACCGAGGGATGCAAATTTTTCCGAATAAGATAATTTTGCATTATTTTTTCTTTTTATCATTTCCCTCACAAAATATATATACTATTAATTATATACTTCATTAACATGAGAATCGAATGTTTTTCCACGATCAATTTTATAATTTATTTTTTTCATGAATTCAGCAATCATATCTTATAGTTAAAAATAAAAATAATAATTGGAAAAGATGGAATCTCTTTTAATTATTTTAAAAAATATTTTTCTTATCTTTTTCTCTTTTTAAAAAAGTCTATATGTTTATGTTTTTAATTATTTAATGAAAATTTGGTCAGTTCAAATATTTTGTAATGGAAATAATTTAGAAAAAGCAATTGTTTATTTTCTTATAAAGTCAAAATCATCAAACATTATTTTCGGTAAAGATAAATAAGGGAATTGCAAATTTTTTGGCGCCAAGACATTCCATCGACTTCCTAATTAATTAAAGAGGCAATTTCTTATTTTTTTCGCCATTTGGTTTATTTCACAATCCCTCTATTCTGGTTAAAATGATTTCTTTTTTTTCGCCGCTTGTTTCGAAAAATAATAGTAATAAATAGTTAAAATGAAGAGAAATCAAAGTAAGAGAAAGAATAATGTAGAATAGACTCTCCTCTATGTTATTCTTTTTTATTTTACTTTCTCTCCACTTTAACTATTACTCCATCCGTCCACGAAAATTCGTCCCGGTTTGACCGGGCACGGGTTTTAAGAAATGTAATAGAAAGTGAGTTGAAAAAGTTAGTGGATTGTGGGTCCTACTTTTATATATTAGTTTTATAATAAAATGTGAGTAGGAATGAGTTAGTGGAATATGAGGTCCAATACCAAAAATGGTAAAAGCGAAATGGAACAAATTTTGGGGGACGGATGGAAATGGAAAAATGAGACAAATTTTGGTGGACGGGGGGAGTAGTATTTATTATAATTTTTCCAAAATAGATGCAAAAAAGAAATGGTTCATCTCAACTGGGACGGAGGGCCGGGAGTGTACTCATATTATCACTTTTAAATTTCGTTTTGAGTTATCTCCAACCATTTACACCAAACTCAAACCCATTTTTGGATATACGTCAACATCAAAAATAATTTTATTCTAATCATTTACGCCAAACTTGAATCATACACCAAATTTTTAGTGTTTACGCCATATTTAGTGTAAATCCTTAGAAAATCCCAAAAATGAATTTGAGTTTGGTGTATGGTTGGAGATGATTTTTACACCAAAAATGAGTTTTGGTGTATGGTTGGAGATGGTCTAAGATATTATTTGTGAACTCATATTATCACTTTAGAATTATTAGTGCATGGGCCAGTTTTATTTTGGTAAATGCAGATAGACCATAGCTCATGCTTGTACTCTCTTCGTGGCTCAAACTCTACTGTCTAATCTATGCTCATCTTTGTACTTTTCCATTGTGGCCCAAGCTCTTCTAATCAATGGGAAGCTTCTCTTAATGTAATCCACAACATTATCTGAAATAATTGGCCCAACATGAAAAGTATCCATCCAGTACTCCCTACTTATCTTAATAGGCTAATTGGCACTAAGACTAGTAATAGGAACAGTTCTAAATAGGAAGCAACGTCATGATTGGCTACAACTATTTTTAGGATTAAGTCTCTAAATATACGAATTAAGATAAGAATCAGTTTTTTTTAGAAATTTAAATTTTTGTGGCAAACAACCACAGACTACAAATTTAACCTACTGTCTTATACTCCGTCTGTCCCATTAGAAATGCAACATTTTCCTTTTTGAGTTGTCCCACTAAAAATAAAACGTTTTCTAAAATGGAAACATCACTCTCTCTACTTTTTCCTCTCTCTTACTTTACTCTCTCTTCATTAACTCACAAAACAACACTACATAAAATCCCGTGCCGAAAACCAAATGTTTCATATTTATTGGGACGGAGGGAGTATGTACTTGCAACTTGCCATTCTTCTATTAGTTTCCAATTTCATAAAATTATTTAAATTGAGATATTTAAAATTCAAATATTTTATAAATTAGTACTCCCTCTGTTCCATAGTAATGGAGACGTTTCTTTTCGGCACAGAGATTAAAAAAAATTGTGTTAGGTGAGTTAAGTAAATGGAGAGTAAATTGAAAAATGAAAAGGGTAGAGAGATGAAGAGAGAAAAAAGTAAGAGAGAGTAAAGTAGGTGTGAAAAAATGTGTTGACTTTTACTAAAAAGAGAAATGACTCTATTACTATAGAACGTACCAAAATGACAAAATGACTCTATTACTATGGAACGGATGGAGTAGATGATAGTATATGGTTGGAGTTAGCAATGAAAATACTAACACTTATCATCCACAATAGACATAGACTAGCAATAGCTTAGTCAAAAACTGCTCTTGCCACATCATTATGCCCTTCCCACAGTCCACGTCCTAGCTCTAGGGCTGGCCCAACGAAATAGCGGACTAGCTGCACGCTGGCGCTAGGGCGTCGATTAGCGTCGGCTAATCCACTATTGTGGATCCTCTTATGGAAAACTATTGTGGTGCGAGATTAGCCGAGACTTGAGAGAGAAGGCACAGTTATTTACGAAGGAGGATATAATAGTACTTTTAACACTTTGTAGCGCCCGCGAGAAAAATACGACTAACAAACTCCCAATTCTGGGCGCAGACCCTAGTCAATACGGCGGCTAATGGAGCCATTAACTTCTAACCGCTGGAGCCTTCTCACATTGATCTTCCTGCTCTTCCTCCTCATTCAACCATCTCTTTCCATCTACTGTGACGAAGACGATTGCTACGGAAGATACGCAATCACTTCTCTCTCCATTTTCGCTTATTTTATGGATTTTGTTAAAAAAAAAAAAATTATCCCGTTTACATTGTAATTAAAGGGTCACTCAAAGCGCCAATGCCTCCGAGATCAAGAAAGCTTACTACAAGCTCTCTCTTAAACAATAAGTTTTCTGGTGATGATTTATTTTCTGGCTTGACTCGTTAAATTTGTTAATTGATTGATGTTTATTACAGTACCTGATCACACAGTCAGTGATTTGGCAATCTTGGTTTTATATACACTTCTTTCTGCCTTGTAATTCACAATACCTTATGTGACCCACTCCCCTGCTACCCCGCATTTGGTTTTTTCTGTAAGTAACATTCCAGATTCTATTTCATAGTCAGAGCTTTGACTTCTATGGGTGTGTTCTCTTTGATAGGAAAAGGTGAAATCATATATTTTCACCATATTCCACTATTTTCACATGTTATATAGGGTGTATAATTTCCCCAACGAAAGATGGAATTAACATTCATGCCACCCCTTTTCTTTAATTTCACTAAAATTCCTGATTATATTATCATGTGATACTAAAATGGTGACTGCTAAAATGTGATAAAATTTTCTTATTCCTCCTTTCCTTATGATAAAGTTAGAGCTAATGAACTAAAGAGAATGCCCATATGTATGTCATCATGTAAAATTACCAGGGAAAAGAAATTTTGGTTGGAAGCATCAATATTTGGTATTACTGCTTTTCCCCTTTCTCTTTGATACTCCTTGAATGCTCAAAGTGCATTGATAATCAACATACTTGATGATGAAACTATTGTCATTAATGCAATCCTCTGCCAGAAATTGGCTTGTTTCTCTTCTATACATTCATAATACTGTTTTAATTTGAATTTGTATTTGTATTTATAATGCTTCTTTACTCCTTGTTTAGGTATTCTACAATACGGCAAGGTACTACAATGCTTACTACGGTCATAAGACAGTAAGTTACTCTTAATGATGTATTCTATTTTGTTTAGTCCCGTTGTTACAGATTGATCCTAGTATTTGAATTTTGAACTTATTTTTTTGAAATTCTTCTATCGAGCATATTGGATGTTAACTATTTCTTTTGATTCTCTCAGGATTTCAGTATCTTAACCAATGGACAGGGTATAACCAGGTAACAGAAGTTTCTATATGTCATGCAAAATGAAATCAGTGGGATAAAGTTTACTGGAAGAAATGTTTCACTTTGTAGTGCCTATCTTAAAGCTTAAAGCATTATCTGCTGAAATTATTGCTTCAGTCTCTGCTGCTGATAAATTATTTTGTTTTAGGCCATTGACATGGTGAAGAAGACTCCAGCTTATAAAAATAAGCTAAAAGCTATGGAACTTGAACGCACTGGGGGAGTAACAAACAAGAAGAAGGGTAACAAGCAGCTGAACAAGTATGACCTGCCTTATATTTTCTTGTGACTGTTGATTATTTGATAGTTGTGCTTTCAGTAGATCTCTCTGTCCTATCATCTATGATATTTCTTTTTTTGTATCATAAGTGAACGCTTATCCTATATTTCCTCTGGTGGCTATATCTATAGCCTTTGTTGCTAATAATGTGGAAAATATCTTGTCAAAACAAATTTTCCAGAAGCCATCCAAGTTGAAGTGAGTATACTTTCTTTGTAGGCAATTGGTGGAGGATCTGAGCAAGGAACTTGAGCTGCAGATAAAAGGAGCTGAAAAGCCTTCTCTTTGGGAGCTTCTTGATGTTCGTGTCATTTTACTGCCTTACACTATGGGAAAGGTTATTTTTTACAGTTGCATTTCCTTATATACCTTATATTGAGAAACATTATCATTTCTGTCAAATCTGTTTATTTTAATCATATTTGTCCTCTACTAGATTCGGCCTACATCACAACTAGAAAAATATTACTCCTGCTAATTATATATGATTCATTTTGTATACAACTGTTGTTATGGTATGGGCATTGGTTGTGGCGGTACCAGGTGAAACAAAAACCATATTCTTGGGAAGATGCCTCCTATCTTACTAGAAGATCTCTTGGGGTACCTTTTGACTCGTGGAGAGACATAGGTAATGATACTTTGTCTGCCAATAATCTTCCTCTTGCTTTATTCCCTGTCGATATTGTTTATCTGCCTATGTTGAGTTCTTTATATTGCTCCACCTTTCTGCAAATTTGTTCTTGAATCTGATGTAAATTTGTGAGATACCATATTTGTAACCTAGACATGGTTATGGTTTCTGTTTGGCATTCTGCATACCAAACAAATAGTACTAACATATTGACTAGTATTGAGCTCTAACCAGTAATGAGTTGAAGCGATTATTCTAATACTCTGCTAACTTGAGTTTGGGGGTGTATCAGGTGAATCAACGAAGGACGACCTTGTCCAAAGACGTCTGTGGGTAAAAGCCAACTTGGATAGCTACCGCGCCGAGATGAGGAAAGAATCAAAGCGCCGAAGATAGGAGATAACCCCGAGAGTCTTAAGATACAACTGCAGCATTTGGTTGCCTTGGTTCTATTTTACTTCCGAGAGAATTTTGGTGGAATTTTGATAGTCAATGTAGCAATAACTTAATCACTTATATTATTTACACAGCACTGGGCCTGGGCAGGATCCCTCCAACCCCAACCAGCTACTCAATACACGAACAACACAACATATTACAGGAATGGATGCAATAATTATTATAGTTACTGAACTGTTGGCAATAATTAGAATTTTATTAATTTGTCTTGTAGTATGTCCGATGTCTTAATTCGCTTTTTTAATCGTGGCGTAGCTAAGTTGATCAATTTTGTAAGGAACTAACCCAACCGACTTATAGAACTACCATCATAAATCATAAATCGTGTCTTAATTCGCTTTTTTAATCATAATCCAGACTGATAATTAGATTGCCAATATACACTTAAACTCAGTCTACTCATTAAATTATTAGTAAAATGAAAACAATAAAGCCTAATTAATAAACATAATGATTTCAATATTGGTTTCTCGAATTATAGTTTTGCGTTACTGATTCGAAAAGAATACAGTCGTCGTACATAAATCTCTTCCCCAATTCCACAACCTCCTTCTTCTGTACGCTCTTGATCAATAACCTTAAGCACAGAATCAACAATGGCCGCTGCTCCACTGGTACACGATTGTGTTTAATCGATTCTCGAGCTTTATTTTGAGATTATCGGTTGATAATTTATAAGTATTTTTTCCTTTGGTTTGGCAAGGGCGGCTTCTTGGTGCCTTTAAATGGCAATTCGAAGGAAGAGAAGTGTTCAATTTCAAAAATTGTACTTTCACATGACACCACTTACATAGGCCGCGACATCACTCCGGTTGCCGATAAGCGTCTCAGCCGGAGACATATTGCGGTTACCATCTCTGCTGATGGCTCTGCTGATATTCTCGTCGTACGTTTCTCTCTCTCTCTATTTGTAAATATATTAAAAAAAATTGATGCCTCCACTGCTGGTACTTGAATCTTTAACCTTCTGCACACTCTCATTTCCCCCTTTCATCAAGTTTTCTTTGCTGTATTTATTTAGGCTCCGCGCTACATGCATGATCTGTTAATTATTTTCTTCTGAATAGTATTAATTATTGAATAATGTAGGAAGGATCGAACCCGGTTGTCATACAATCCAAAGGTCAAAGAAATAAGCTTTTGACTGGAGCAAAATGGAAAATTCGAAATGGTGATGTTATAGAGCTAATACCTGGGCATTACCTTTTTAAGTATGTAGCGGCTGATAATACTACGGAGGGAAGGAACCCAACTACTACTAGAGACAAAAGGCCTTTAGGTGAAGAAAGTAGTAAGGGCAAACAGCTTGCTCAAAGTAGGAAAAGGGTGCACAGAGTTCCTGAGGAAGAAGCACTAGCTGAAAATTCACATGTACTGTCTTTGTTTTTATGGTCTGCTTACCTGCATTTGAAACTGTTATTTTCAACTATTCTGGTCCTGGTGTGCAGGATGTTCTGCAGCGTGCTAATCAAGAGCCCAACACTTTGATTGAGGGAATTAGGAATTTTCGAATTTCTAAGAATAAGCTACCTTTAACTTTTAGGCTATTGCAAGTGCAACAATTGCCAGAATGGGCAAACACTAATGCTGTTTCTATCAATGATGTGATTAAGGTAAAGTTCTACAAGCTTTAGACCACAGTAGTCTAGATGTCTCTTGTTAGAAGCTTAGAATGTGATCCTGCAATAGTGTGTACATTTGGTAACCCTTGATCCAGGAAGCTTTGATTAGGGGACCATTCTGTTTCCTTCACCATCTTAATGATGCTGTTTTTTGTTTTGTTCTGAAGGGGAACGTGCTTATGGCTGTCTTGTCAAATTATATGGTTGACATTGATTGGCTACTCTCAGGTGGGTGTTTATTGCTAAACCCTAAACCCTAATAGTGTGTACATTTGGTAACCCTTGCTGTCTGATTGTTAATACTTCATTTTCCCTATGCAAGCTCTACAAATGTGCCATCTCTATATTTTTGTTATCTAAGTAATCTATGATTTAACAGAAGCTAGTGGTAAGAGACATTCTGCAACAAGTAAAAGAAAATCCATTTGTCATTTATGAGCTTAATAATAGTATCTTGAGCTTGTTGGTTTGTTTGTTAGCTTATCCTGCATTCCTGTTAATAAGACTGTGATTGAAGCGAATACAATTCATGATTGGTGGATTTAATGCCATTTATCATGTTCATCGACTTCAGTTGTGGATTATTCTAGCAAAATGATGTGGATCCATTCCACTAGGTTTGCTGACCATGGGATAGCTGTCGCATTTTATTTAAGGATACATGCCGATGCCCTTTTTTCTTTATTGAGATTGTGTTATAGCTTCCGTGTATTGTATGCTGATTAGCTCATTTACATTTATGAAGAATGTCCGATGCTTAAAAGAGTCCACCATGTACTTGTCATCCATGGGGAAGGTGATGGTACGCTTGCACATATGAAGGTTGACTTGTCTATTGTATAAGTTTTGATGGAGTGGTGTTGTATTTGATTCAACTTCTTTTCTCTATTCTTCTTAGAGAAAGAAGCCTCCTAACTGGATTCTCCACAAGCCTCCGTTGCCCATTTCATATGGAACACACCATTCAAAAGCAATGCTTCTTGTCTATCCTCGAGGAGTACGCGTTATTGTGCATACTGCAAACTTGATATATGTTGACTGGAACAACAAAACTCAGGGATTGTGGATGCAAGATTTTCCATGGAAAGATCAAAACAATGCTAGTAAGGGATGTGCATTTGAAAATGACCTGGTTGAATATCTGAGTACATTAAAGGTATTGCTCTCTATATTGGGTGTTCAGTAGCTCCTTCCATACAATAAGTATTGGATAATGATTGTGCAAAATCTGATTCTAATCTTCAACCTATTCCTGAGATGATAATAATGCTCCAAAAACCTTCAAATTTTCCATTTGGAGTTTTTCATTGAGCATTCATCTCAAATGACTACTTTGTGTGATGGAAAATGGAATCTAATTTTGTAATCTGTCTTCGTGTACAAGCTGTACTATAAGAATATTTTATTGCTTGCCCATGTTCTAAGTTCCTAGCATAAGCCTCCCATGATTAAGGGATATATCCAGTTTTAAGTGTTGCTGCTGACTGCTGTTGTCAGGTTGGTGTTGTTTTTCAAAATATATTCAACCTTAAATAACCAACAGTTGTTGGAGTATGTTGGTTGAGAGGCTGGAAAAAATAATTATGAGGGACAAGAATGTGTGCGCCTTAAGATAAAGCACAAATCCAACTCTTTTTATTTACTTGAAAAGCCAATTTGGAAGTGATACAGTACTGCCTTTGCTTTGATTCTTTAATCCATCCTATAATGGAGGATTGAATTATCTTTACCTGCCTTTGACTAAGTCCAAATATTCGGACAGACATGCTCTGCTTTTGGATTCTGTGGACATGCCTAATTTTGTTTTCAATAACTTGTACCCCTATTAATTATGCGAGTTCAATTTTATTGTTTGTGTTTTTGCAGTGGCCCGAATTCAATGCTAATTTACCGAGTGCCGGCAGCTTCAGTATAAACCCCTCTTTCTTCAGAAAATTTGATTATAGCTCCGCTGCGGTAATTGTGATTTTCAATAATTTGAGGTTACAACAGTGTCTGAGGATTGTTGTGAGGGTTGTGTTTTGGGTCCTTTAAAAGATTATCTTATTCGATTGATGATTTAATCTATTTGATAAACTTTTTGACAGCCTCGTGCTTAGATCTCTTTTGCTTTCCAGTTGCAGTCGTGATGCTCAATATTTGCCTTCTTGTATGCCACACTATGCTTTTGCTTTGATGTATTGGTGCTCTTGATTGCATATCTATTATCTCTGACTCTAGAGTGACACATGCGTTCGTTTTAGGTGACTACTCACTTTTCGTCTAGTATATTTCAGAGTGTTTCATATTGTTTGATAATGACACATAGAATCATTATTTTTTGTTTTGGGCCACAAAATTTCTGAGATGTATTTTCAGTCTTTACTAAATGAACAGACAAGATGAACACAAAAGTATCCGAAGATCATCATTAATACCTGATAGTCGAGTTCGAGTATTATTATTATTATTGCTATTTTCTTCGTAAGAAACTTGTGTACTGTTATTCCTTTAAGCAGGATTATAGATATTTTCCGGATTGTCCAAACTGTAGCTCTATCATGCAAACTTAGACGTTTTTCATTTTGAAGCTGTACAGCATGTCAACAATGAGATTCTAAGATTAATTTTATCTGCCAGGTTAGGCTCATTGCATCTGTCCCCGGGTATCACTCTGGCTCCCATTTAAGTAAATGGGGACATATGAAACTAAGAACTGTTCTCCAGGAGTGTACATTTGAGAATCAGTTTGAGAAATCTAATCTTATCTACCAGGTAATAATTATTCATCTTGCATCTCATTGTCAACACTTCTAATACATTGACTTGTACGTTATTATTCAATAATGGAGAAAGTGTGCATGCATCTACTCCACTTCTAACATTTTATGCTGTTATGTTATTACCTGCTTGTTGTAGTTTTCTTCACTAGGTTCGTTGGATGAGAAATGGATGACAGAGCTAGCATTTTCAATGTCGGCAGGAATGAAAGAAGACAAAAAACCATTGGGTCTGGGGAAACCCTTAATAATATGGCCATCCGTTGAAGATGTCAGATGTTCGTTGGAGGTAATGTGAGAAATGCAATACACTTTCCAGGTTTAGAAGTTTTGAAGAATGAACTGAGTAAAACCTTTATGCAATGCAATTTCAGAATGATGGTTAATTATAGGGAGTTCGTGAATGCAACTAAGTTCCTAGGTAATGAAGATACAGGATAAAATCAAACAAAATGAGTCTCCCTTCCGTACTCTATCTCAAGATCAATCTGAGATAGTGTAATAAGTTTTGGTATTGCATGATATATCAGCGAGTTGATGACGTTCTTCAATTCTTTTACTTAATGTTCAGGTCTGCTATTTTTTAATTTCTAGGATCCTTGGCATGTAACTGGTAGAAATTACAGCACTACCACCCATTCTCTTAGATCTAGTTGATAAATGGATTTTCTTATAGTGTAACTTATCCCTGGTGTAAATAAGATTCATAGTTCACTTGGTGGTAAAACTTCATTGCTTTTTCACTTATGTTACTAGTAACAGTGTCTATGTATTTCTTGATTCTCAAGGGTTATGCAGCTGGAAATGCCATTCCAAGCCCTTTAAAGAACGTAGAAAAAAAGTTCCTGCAGAAGTATTGGGCAAGGTGGAAGTCAAGCCACGCAGGTCGCTGGTATGAATTAATATTGAACTGTATAGCAGTATCCCCTGTGCAAAGTTAGTCGATGGATGTTGTAATTCAGTTTCTGTTTGTGCATCGTATTGGTACAAATACTCACATTCTTAACTGTTCCAGTCGGGCAATGCCTCATATAAAGACGTTCATGCGTTATAGTGGGCAAAACATCGCGTAAGAGTCCACGCACGCCAGACTCCATTCTAATTAGTGCATGCTTTTTCTCTATCCTTCATAACTGGCTTTTGGCTATTGAAGATGTAATTCTGTTTTCTGGAACAGATGGCTACTGCTCACTTCATCAAACCTCAGCAAAGCTGCTTGGGGAGCTCTTCAAAAAAACAATTCTCAACTGATGATCCGTTCATATGAGGTAATCAAATTTCTTATGGATGACTATAATTTTTTGAAGTTATTTAAAATGGTAAAAATATGAGGTTCCCAAATATTCTAACTATTACTTAAAATTGCTAATTGTATTTGTAGTCTGCATCTATCAGTTTTGAATAATTAATTTCTATTTCACTTGCTCAAAATTAACCTTGTTATTCTGTTTGCCATCGTAGCTAGGGGTGCTGTTTTTACCTTTCGCCAGGAAATGTGAATACAGCTTCTCTTGTACAGATGATGGACTTCCTCCGAAGGTATAATTTATTAGGGTTATTATATAGTAACATGCTCTGCTAAAACTAGGTGGCTGAAGAAGCTCCATTTTCGGCTTTCAGGATGAATTGGCATCTTCACTAAGTTTGGAAATGAAACCAACAAAACTAGTCTCCCTAGTTTGGAAAGGAGAGGAGAATGAAGAATGTGGTGAAGTTATTCGATTGCCTGTTCCTTACGAACTTCCTCCAAGGCCATACTCATCTGGAGGTTAGTACAGCCTGTCAGAGCTATTTCATTTTGACGGGAGAGAGTGATATCTAAACCGCCTTTCTATTGCAGATACACCATGGTCCTGGGACCGTCGGTATACAGAGAAGGATGTGTATGGTCAAGTTTGGCCCAGGCAGGTAGAGCTGTATACCTCTCAAGCTCTCTGATATATATGCTCTTCTTTGTTGACATGATTCTCTAGAACAGTCCGTCGACATTGTTAGGTTATGGTTAGTGTATAATGTTCAAATTCTTTGATCAAATTTCACCATCTTCTTTGCGTCGGTTGTCGACTGTAGTCTCAGTTATTGAAATCAAGAGAAAAAATTAGCTCAGAGGTTATCGCTATATTACTAATTTGGCGGGGGAAGAGGGGATTGTCTGATGTCAATTTTTTTCTCAGAGGCAGAGCTATCTTCAACCATTATGCTAAATCCAAATCCATTTTAGTATAGACATCATGTTAAATGCTCCTTCCGTCCACGAAAAATAGAGCACATTTGCCATTTTTAGTTGTTCATGAAAAATAGAGCACATTTAATAACGGAAAGTTTTCAACAACTTCTTTCTTACTCCCTCCGTCCCGCTCAAGATGACACGTTTTCCTTTTTAGTTTGTCTCAACTAAGATGATACATTTCCTTTTTTGGTAACTTTCTCTCTCCAATTAATACACTCAACCATTTTTTCTCACTCCTATTAAAATATCCATCTTTCTTTATCTCTCTACTTTAATACTCACATTCACCTTCTCTCTCTCCAATTAAACACTTTAACCAATAACTCCTAAAATCTCATGCCGGCTAAGCAATGTGTCATCTTAGCCGGGACGGAGGGAGTACTAATAATATGGTCCCCACCGACCCTACTTCTTTCTTACTTTTTCTCCTTTTCTCTTATTAATAATATGAACCGCACATTCCACTAATACTACGTCTCTCTTACTTTACTAATTCCACATTAAAACCCGTGTCATTCATAATGTGTCCCTTTTTTCGTAGACGGGAGTAAAAATTTTACTCTTACTATTTAACCTAAACTCAGATTTATTTATATCAAATCCAAATCCAAATCCATTTTAGTATAAATGTATATGTATATGTTAAATAATGATTTCACTTTTATTATTTATCCTAAACTCAAATTAAAAAAAATAATTCCCTTATATTTTTACTCAAAAAAATTTAAAAAGTGATTTGGTAGTACTATATTTTACTCAAGAATCAAAAATCTCAAAGTTCATTTATTTATTTCAAAAAATTAGGTAAAAAATTCAAAAATATGTATATGTATTCGTACACTAATAACTTATCATATTGTCTTGCCATATTTGTCATATAAATGGTGGGGAATGAATCCTCTGCTCTGTTTAAAAACACAGCAGGCCCTTTGGTGCATAAAACGCAGCAGGAAACTAATGAAATGACGCTTCAAACGTTTTCCCTACTTTTTAATACTAAATGATATGTTAGTATTTTAATTTCATCACCGAGAATTTGGGGGGATTTAATCCTAGAAAGAAGTAACCATTCAGTTATAATTTATTTATTTATTCACTAGGGAAACACTTCTTCAAATTATTTTGTTTCTATGTCATATGATATGATATGTATATTTTATTATAAAATACTCTCTTTGTCCATAGGAGATCTATTTGGTTTGAGCATGAATTTAAAAAAGTGTAAAAAAAAAAAAGAGTATGGATCCTACTTATATCACGTGAGTAAAATAAGTTGGTGGAATGTGTGACATACTCACTATTAATGGTTAAAGTGAAATAACACTCTTATTAAGGGATTGGATGGAAATGGAAAAATAGAACTCTTATTGTGGAATGGAGGAAGTACTTTTCTATTTAAATTAAAACTCAATAGTGGTGTACTAGTTCCTCCATCCCAACTAAGTTAAGTCGTATTTCTTTCTGGAGGTCCGGTCATTTATTTTTTGATTAAAAACAAAATATCCAATCACTTTTATTTTATTCATGCCTCCTACTTTTCAATATAATTTTTTAATTTTCGTGCAAAAAAATTTTGACTCAACATAAATGGGACGGAGAGAGTAGTATAGAGATAACTTAAAATACTTGAAATATAAACACAATTTATTCATTTAATACTAAAAGTAATTTTTAGTATAGCAGTAGTGATTTTCAATTTAATAAAGTTACAACTAATTAAATGGTTACTTCTTTCTGGGATTAAATCCCCTCAAATTCTCGGTGATGATAATAAAATACTAACATACTATCATTTAGTATTAAAAAGTAGGGAAAACGTTTGAAGCAACGTTTCATTAGTTTTCTGCTGCGTTTTATACACCGTAGGGCATGCTGTGTTTTTAAACATAGCAGAGGATCCCTTCCCTGGATGGTGCTCCTTCCATCCCATTTTAGCAATTTCAGTTGATCATTTTCACTCATATTTTATTATACAATTAATATATAAAAGTAAGACTTATATTTTATTATCTTTTTTTATATTAATTTTTCTTTATATTTCTTAAACTATGTGGTGAACTCAAATGAAACTTCTAAAATGGACGGAGAGAATAATATCTTAGGTGTAGTTCCTGTCAGTTTTAAATCAATACCTGGATCCTATACTGCTTGGTTCTTTCTTTTGACGGTTAGTTGGTGAGGAATCAACTGTATTGATTTGTTACACAATATCATTTCTTTGGAAATAATTAATGAATCCAGATTCCAGAGCATAACATCTTTTATGGATGGTGAGTGTTGTTATGATATCATTAATATATTTATTACAGATATATAATTGGAGGACTAAATAATGCATATCAGGAGGAACAAGCTACGTGCCCCGTAAAAATGGTTACATTATGTTTTGCTAACAATGCTTGCCTCAAAAATTCACGTTCCATAATATTAATAAACTTCCCTAAAAGAAAGGACAACCGATCAGTGAAGTGATTTTTTTCTTCTTCTAAATATTGACCCCAAAGACCCAAACTTCAAATAACCATTTAACTTAAATCAAAAAAATATTACATTAAAAAAAATATACTGTATTAAGTATTTAAACAAGTATCTTGCTAAAAAAAAAAAAAAAATCAATCGTCTGAAACAATCCTCTTTAGTTTTGTGACTTTGAATTTGATAATATGGAAACAAAGCTCATATTATTATTCATGTAAATAAAATATTAAATAAAATAAGAAAAACTGTAATCCAACAAAACCGAAAAAGAAAGAGAGGGAGGATTGTTGAGGGCGTGAGTGGCAGATGTGCGTTCCGTTCTCTTTAAATATGATTATATGAGAATACGTATAATCATATATATGTAGAAAGAGAGAGGAGAAAGATTGCCATTTCCCCTTGTATATCTCTCGCCCTCTCTCTCTCTCTCTCGATATTTTTTGCTTCCGATTTTCTATACCAAAACATTTCCCTATCTCAAAGGTAATTCTGTCCATCTCTTTATGTGTTTTGTTGATTCGCATGCCATATTTCCTCAAGTTGCGATTTTTTTTAATTTCTTGTCTCAAGCACGTCTAATTAAATTGCAGCATCAATGCGTATTATCTTTACGCCCTTTTCCTTAAACAAGATGCTTTGTTTATTTGTTTGCATATATTATGATTGTTTCTTGGAGTGAATCATGAGGATTGTTGAGGGGATTTCAATTTTCTGTTGATTGGTAATGTCGCATCATGTAACATAGGTGCTTGTGCATGTTATCTTTATCACATATATGTGCAAAATATGAATAAGATTATCTTGTAGAACTACGTGAAATAGGCACTTTTGATAAGGCCTCTTCAAGATAAGTATTGTTTCTGAAGCTATTGAAAATGTGTGGTTATATACTTGCATTCTTGATTATTCATGGACTTGATGACTCATTTTAATAATGTTGATTACTTGAAATATTTCACTTTTAGCATGAACATGCCAATATGAAGAACTAATGGAACAAAAGTTGAACTGGGGTTATTACTCTATCACTTTGGAAGGTTGTTTGTGGTCCTTATGTTAGCCGGAGGTAGAAGTTTCAGATTAATGAATGACAATTTTTTCTTCATTAAATCTCTTAGCTCAAATTTGTTATGTCTCAATTTTTACTGCAGTTCATGTCTTGCTTCTTCTGTTCATTTGTTATGGCAGAGGACCTTTCAATGTTCCAACAATTCAAGATATAATAGAGCTTTGCATTTTGCCAAAAGGAAATGACAGTCTTTACGGCTAATTTTGTAAAAATCACAAGGTCTTTCTCAAAATTTCAAGTGATCCTAGTAAGAAATGCCTAGATTGTACAGCCTGATATAAAGATACCTTTTGTTTAATTATGTATAAATGTTGGTATTATTTTTGAATAAATCATCAAGAACTATTGGCTGGTCCTCATCTATACCAGTTGTTATTTAACAATGTTATAATCTTTTATTGTTACAGTGTTGGTTGGTCTCTGTGAACTCTCCGACAGCTAAATTTCATGTCTGATTTTGAAGTCCAAATCCCTGGCTCCTTTGGTAAATCAATTATTTGTACGCATTCATATTCGTTCCACCCTGTTCGAGTTTTCTATTCATTGCCCTGATTCGTCCACTTGTCTGGTAACTACAGATCCTTTTGCTGAGGCAAAAGCCGAGAACTCGGGTGCAGGATCAAAAGAATATGTGCATATTCGCGTCCAGCAGCGGAATGGTAGGAAAAGCCTGACAACTGTCCAGGGTTTGAAGAAGGAGTTCAGCTATAACAAAATTCTCAAAGATCTGAAGAAGGAATTTTGCTGCAATGGTACAGTGGTACAGGACCCTGAGCTAGGACAGGTGAGAGTATTCCATTTCTTCGTGCTTTTTGTGCTGTAATTCCTCATCCATTGTGTGTGTGGGGGGGTTACAGGTTATACAACTCCAAGGTGATCAGAGGAAGAATGTCTCGACGTTCCTTGTTCAGGTACCTTCTAATTTGTTTCTCAAAATAACAATTGGCCTATAGTTTTATCATAATGTGTGAAGATGTATATGTTTGTCCATGTTTATCTCAGGCAAGCATTGTGAAAAAAGAGCAAATCAAGATTCATGGTTTTTGAGAAGTTGCAGCAGAAGCAGCAGCAGCCACCACTGAGACTGAACTCCCTATGTTTGCTGCTGCTTAGTCTGCTTTAACTAACAGCCTTTGTCTAATCATAAACTGATAGTTATTTCTTCTTATTTTTTCTGGTGTGTGTGTGTGTCTGGATGTTGTATATTGCCACTCTGCTATTGTATAGAGAGGTTACTGTGCTCTCCATGCAAATTCTGCAGCCTCAGAACATGCTACTACCACTCTGTCTTCTTCATACAGCAAGATTATGGTTTCACCTTTATGTATCCCATGCCTCCCCATTTTACTTTTTAGAGTTCAGCTGATTCACCAATTTTGTGTTAGTCTGTCTGTAATATCAATAATATTTTTGGTGTGGCCCAAATGTAAAGTCCATTATCTTCTTCCAATACTGAACCTTCTTACTACTAATATAGATTTTGGACATCTTGAATTCTATGGATTATCACATATTCTTCATCTATCTATTCTGTGCAATAAACAATATGGCTTGGCAATAAATTATCTTAAACAACAAATCTATGTGACCAAATTTTGTACAACCAAAAACTAATTTATTTGACAAAAAATAGATTTATTTATGCATTTAATTAAAATATTTGGATGCATATACTCCCTCCGTCCCAAGATAAGTGACCTATTTCTTTTGGGCACGGAATTTAAGGAATGGTATTTAAATAAGTTAAAGTGGAGAGAGTAAAGTATGAGAGAGAGAAGTAGAGGAGAGAAGAGAGAATAAAGTAGGTGGAGAATAAAGTAAGAGAGATGATTTTTGCTAAAAATGGAAATAGGTCATTTATAGTGAGACACTCCAAAAAGGAATACGAGTCACTTATCTTGGGACGGAGGGAGTATAATACATGGAAGGTGCATAATATTATGGTCATTTATTTATGATTTTTGTATAATTTTTTTTTATTTTTTTGGAACCATAAATATAATTAGTGCATACTTTAATTCAACTTTTAAAAATAATAGAAAGAAAATTCAAATATAAATATAGAAAATGAGGTTAAAGGCTAATAAATCTTTTTAACTTGTCCACTTGCTATATTTATAATTTTAATATATAATTAATATATCAAATTATTAATATAATCTTATTTTGATTGTACAAAATTTGGTTGTTTATAGTTACAAAATTATTAAATGCCGACTTAGATGCTAGGAAGGGGTGTGATATCTACTCATCAAGTGAGTAATCAAAGGATTTGTGCATAGCCCGACAACTCAATGATGAGAGCTATATAATTACGAAATAAGTACTGAGTATGTATTTTATGAGGCTCTTTTTATGTAAGGCCAAATATATTTTATGTGGTACAACATTTTACTTTTATTTTCTGTGGGTATAATGCTGCAGATTCTTTGATTAGTTATTATTGAATACCAGATTATAAGTGATATGAATATTTGATTTTTGTCTATATTTTGCTCTTGTAGAAGTAGCCGTAAATACTCCATTTGTTCCATTAAAAATGAAACGTTTCCTAAAATAGAAACATCTCTATCTCTACTTTTTCATCTCTCAAATTTACTTCTCTCTTCATTAACTTACAAAACAACACTACATAAAAACCTGTATCAATTTTCAAATGTTGCATATTTAATGGGACGGAGGGAATAATTATTAAGAAAAAAAATAGGAGTGCAAGAGTTAATTTGTTTTGAAAGCATGCTGGGGTATTGATCTGACAGCAGTGACTGAAATCTGAATAGCTAAAGTTAGTTATAAATTTCGTATCAAATGGATTGATAAAATGGTTTCCGCAGTTTGACATCCACATGACCACATTATATAGTACATACCATGATGAATGCAAATATTACGAGTTAGGGCGAGTGTTAATCGATATGGATTGACCTGAATTAAATTGGTTTACAGCTTATATTTTGACATTAATCGAAACAGAAAATGTGATATTTAAGATATGTAAATATTACAGTCCTGACTTGGTATTTTGTAGCCTAATTTGTAGTCTATCTATTTCTATGAATGAATATACGGTTGGAACTTGTTCACAAGCCTGGCTAGCCAGAAATCCATTGCCCCATTTTGGTGTACCGTTAGATTATTTTGTACAAAATAATTCAAAAACTTGTGATATTTTATGAAAAAGGAGATTTTACGAAAAGGTTGACGATTCTGCATCGTTCAAATATTATCACTTAAAATTAAAATCAACCCCACATCACGAGATCTTTTCTCCTCCGATATTTTCATCATCAGCCCTCATTTCCACCATATATAATCACACACTCCCCTCATAACAATCATCAACACTCAACAACAATCACTACTACTCCTCACTCTCTCCTCTCTCATCTCTCAAATCAAATACTCATAATCAATGGCAGCCATGGCCACCACCCTCACCTCCTCCCTCTCTAAAACCCAATTATTCGACAGCAAGTCCTCCTTCCATGGCTCCGCCGTGCCAACACGCGCCGCCGCCGTCCAGCCCCTGAAATCCGCGTCCGTGACCATGTCCGCCGCCTACAACCTGGACAGCTTCAAATTCCAGCCCATCAAGGAGTCCGTCGTCTCCCGGGAGATGACCAGGCGCTACATGACCGACATGATCACCTACGCCGACACCGACGTCGTCATCGTCGGCGCGGGCTCGGCCGGCCTCTCCTGCGCGTACGAGCTCAGCAAGAACCCCAACATCAACATCGCCATCATCGAGCAGTCCGTCAGCCCCGGCGGCGGCGCGTGGCTCGGCGGCCAGCTCTTCTCCGCCATGGTCGTCCGCAAGCCCGCCCACCACTTCCTCGACGAGCTCGAGATCGAGTACGACGAGACGGACGACTACGTGGTGATCAAGCACGCCGCCCTCTTTACCTCCACCATCATGAGCAAGCTCCTGGCCCGCCCCAACGTGAAGCTCTTCAACGCCGTCGCCGCCGAGGACCTCATCGTCAAGAACGAGAGGGTCGCCGGCGTCGTCACGAACTGGGCTCTCGTTTCCATGAACCACGACACACAGTCGTGCATGGACCCCAATGTCATCGAGGCCAAAATCGTGGTCAGCTCCTGCGGCCACGACGGCCCATTCGGCGCCACCGGAGTCAAGCGCTTGAGGAGCATCGGAATGATCGACAGCGTCCCCGGGATGAAGGCCCTCGACATGAACACCGCGGAGGATGCCATTGTCAGGCTCACCAGGGAGGTCGTTCCGGGAATGATCATCACCGGCATGGAAGTCGCCGAGATCGACGGAGCCCCGAGAATGGTAATTAGCCCTAACCGGATTAATTAATTCAGTGTTCAACTTTTTCAATTGAGATGGTTCTGATTTGGGGGTTTTCAATTGTGTCTACACAGGGGCCGACTTTCGGTGCGATGATGATTTCGGGTCAGAAGGCGGCGCACTTGGCGTTGAGGGCGCTGGGGCTGCCCAATGCTTTGGACGGAGCGGTGGCTGCTCAGCCGGAATTGGTCCTGGCCTCGGCTGAGTCTGATGTGGTAGATGCTTGATTATGTGGTTGTTTTTTCATAAATAAACTGAGGCACAGCAAACGAATGTAATGGCCTTCTTTTGAGTTGGGTTTCTATGTTCATTATCTTTCTTCTCGAGTTATCTACTTTGATTTTGCTCAACCTCTTTTCTTTGCCTCTGTTGGATGATTTATTTTCTATTTGCCGAATCAAACCTGTTACATTATTTAACAACTTAAAGATAATAAATTCATAACGAAAGAAACAGAAGCAACGTTATGAAGTTATTTTATCAACAGATTTCTATGAAATGGGGGAAATCTTTACTAGTGAAGTAAAAGATTTAGGATGAAAACGAAACAACTTTAAAGTTTTATATTGATTATAATATCTAATTCTTGCCAAAATGAATATCCCTAGAAAGAAATGAAAATTCAGTGGAATGTGTAATTGTATTTTTGTGGATAAACCATGATACCGTCAATCTTCTGTTTGTAAAATTAAGATGAACCTTTGTTGAGTACTACTACTACATTTTACGAACTTATTGTATTTCTGTTCTTCCAGAAGAAATATGTAAATCTGGTTAATCCCCTGCATTTTTGCTCGTGTAAAAAAATTTCGAAGAAAAAAAGGGTTTTCTTTTTTACTACTATTAATTAGAGAAAGATGCTTTATTCCCAGCCTGGGCGATGAAACCAGCATATAGATAGACTAGTGAAAATTTTGTATTGATAATCAACTGTATTTATATGACCTGTCTGTGATGTTGAAGTACAAAAGTCTAAACTTTTTCGAATAAAGAGTTAATTGGATTTATACGAGTTGTCTTGTACTAATGCATCCTCAACCTTCTGCTAGAATCCGAATGATATATCGTCTTTAGATCCATTCATTTATTGAATTAGGTGTGGCTATGCACTTAAGCCAACTGCATGAAAATATCTATGCTAGGTTGACAAGTGGTCTTAGAGTACAAGAATGCTTGACAAGTGTGGTATGAGTAGACAAAATATTGACACGTCACACGTCCATTGCAATACACACGGTCTAGACCTGCCCAAGGTTTATCGAGCCGGCGGTTAAAACCGAAACCGTAACCGACGGTTACTGTTCCGAACCGAAACTGTGAGAATTTATCCGAACCGAAACCGTCGATTTTTGAACCGTGATTCGGTTCAAGTTCAAAAATTTTCAAACCGAAACTGTGCCGGAACTGGCGGTTCCGAGGAGTTCCAAACTGGAACCGCAAAAACCGCCGGAAAATCGTTGAATCAAGCCGGAACCGCAAAATAACCGGCGGTTCAAAACCGTGAAAAACCGTAAAAAAAACGCCGAAAAACCGTCAATTTGGAACCGAAATCGGAACTGCGAAACACCCTCGCGGTTCGGTTCCGGTTCAATAATTTTTAAAACCGGAACCGGCGGTTCCGAACCGTAACTGCCGGTTCCTGAACCTTGGGCACCTCTACACATGGCCCATAAAAGTTGAGACAAAACTTTTGGACACGGAGGTTAAGAATTTATATTAAATAAAGAGTAAATGCCAAAATTGGTCCTGAACATATATCCATTTTATGATTTTGGTCCTAAACTTTATCTTTTGGTTTTTTTCATCCCGAACATTTTCAATTGGAACACAATTGGTCCTCCGTTAGCTATTCCGTTAGTTTTTAACGGTCAGCTGTTTTAATCCTAATGTTGACCAAATTAAGCTACTCCCTCCGTCCCACAAAGATTATCTCATTTTTTCATTTCGGTCCGTCCTACAAAGTTTGTCCCATTTCACTTTTTACCATTTTTTTAGTTCCACTAACTCATTATTATTTATATTTTATTATAAAACTAATATATAAATGTAGGACCCGCATTTCACAAACTTTTTCAACTCATTTTTCATTACATTTCTTAAAATCCATGTCCAGTCAAAATGGGACCATCTTTGTGGGACGGAAGAAGTACGTTACTCTGCGGCGGTCGGACCCGTAGAAGAATAAGAACCACTCAATGTGATGTGAGATGGTTAATGTATTTGAATCAAACTAGGAAAAGTAAACAAAATAAACAATTTTAAACTTGCATTAAATGATAATGATATTTTAATATAAACTCACAAATTATATATGTAAAATATTATTCATCTAGTAATGATAATTTAGTTATTAGTATATCTTTACTTAATTCATTTGAACTAAGCGACGAAGCAAACAATATATATTAGTATTTAGAATTGCGGCTATAGTCCACCAGCAAACTTGAGCATTGCGGTTTAGAATTGTGGGATTTGAGTACTTTCATTCCCCCGTCTGGCTTCATACTCTGTTTCTTTTGTAGCCTCCAAGTAAACAAACATACGAAATCCCAAATATGTTTAAATACATGTGAAAACCTGGAGTTCCATTTGGAGAGCCCAAATCATTCATCCCAATCCCAATTAGTCTCGCAGCATTGTGATGTTTCGTGGCTCATATCTTAGGCTCATTATCAAAGCCCATTCACCCATTACTCACTTACTTGGATTGGGCCACACCAAACGAGATGCCCTGACCCGGAGATAAGACTCGTGTCTTTCCATATTCGAGTTGCGGTATTGAACATGGCTCATTCTTTATACTTTCGTTTCTTTGAATCTCACAATTTAATTTTGTATAGATAATCGTATGATAATGGATTATAGTCACCTCTTAAATTAAAATAATCACATAGCTTAAATTTAGATAAATAATCCTATCATAGTAATTGAAAACACCAAGGCTCTATTTGGTACCGCAGAATTGAGGCCATGGAATTGGAATTGGAGCCTTCAATTCTAATTTCACTGTTTGGCAATACAAAAATATGTAGATTTGGAATTGAATTCCAATTCTACAAATTCCAATTCCACCATTTCAATTCTATCCATTCACAAAAGAATTTTAATTCAATTCCATGAAGAAACAGGTCAAATCGGATCTTTACGGGTCAAAAATAAAAAATAAAAACGGGTCGTATAAAAAAGAAGAAAATTAGATCATTTCTCCTCTCCCTCTGCCACAACCGCTTTCTCTCTCCCTGTTCTTTGTGCCCTAGCCGCTTTCTCTCTCTGCAACTGCAATGCACCCCAGCTTCATGTCTTATGATCGATTGATAATCAGGTAACAATCCAAAGTTCTTCGCATTTTTCCATTTAAATTTCATCTTTCACTCTATAAATCGATGTCTTTTTTTTTCAATGCTGTAATTATTTATTGTATGCGTGCTGTGATGGTCGTTAGCGATTGCAGTATTAACATTTAAGTTGTTCCATATTTTTGCTGATAAAAATTGATCGATTTGTTGTAAACACATTCAATGCATTTCACATTTTTCACCTTATTTTTGTGCCAAATACAGTTTATAAGTTATAATTGAGCATATAGGTTCATGCTTTGAGAACTATTTCTTAAACTGTATTAGATGATTGGAATTCAGTCACATTTCAAGCAGAGAATAGATAGTTGGTGTCGTTGACGTGATTTTTATGTAATTATTGCATTTAAATAAAGTGGGAAAGAAACAAAACATAAGGCAATTTATGAGAGCTACTCTTTTATTTCCAATTTTTTTTATTTTAATCATGCAATTATGGAGTAGCTTTTAATTCGTGGGTATGAGGAACTTTTGCCTCGTTTGTCTATGTTGTTCGTATCATTGCCTCGTTTCGGAAGGAAAGCTGGGAGGCCAAGATTCAAGGGTTCCGGGATTTGGTGGTCTCAGAGAGTGAGGTGGTGGAGATATTCAGGAAGTCGCTGTTGGTGATCTGCACTTTGTTGGATAAGTGCAGGGAGATCAAGAGGCTTCTCCACTGGGAGGTTTAGATGGGTGATCTGATCAGTGATCCTTCGACCCTTCGACCCTCATGGGACCATTCGATTAACGGACAGAGTTTGGGGTATTGTGATGCGAATGTGCATAATGATGTTAGCACTTCTAGTAACCTTGGTTCCGTGAGGGCTGATTTGGGTTGGAACCCAAGTGCAATGCTGTGAGGGGGTACGTTAATGCCGCCTGTTTCTGGTATGCTGCCTAACTTTCTGGCTGATTCTGGTTTCATCGAGAGGGCAGCGAGACTTTCGTGCTTCAGAAGGGGGAATATTGGTGAAATAATGAACCCATTTGATGTTCCTAATCCGTTGAATCTGTTCTTGTGGGACATGGGCATGGTTCACTAGCAAAGACATGAAATGAACATGGCCAAGTTGTCCAAAGAGGGAGGTCTGTTTCTGGGGAGACGGGGGCTGAAGGGAGCCCTTTCAAGAATGAGAAGAGGAGCTAGAGTTTGCATGATGAGGCTAAAAAGGTAGGTGAGGTGTCGGGTAATTACTCTGATGAGGCTAAGTGTAGCGATCTTGGCCCTGAAGAGGAGGTGGTCTGCCTGACGGGGGAATCTCCTAGTGAAGGGCTTGGCTCTAAGAAGAGGAGGAGAAAAGGGGTAGGTTTTGATCTTGTTTTGTTGTTTATGGAGTATTTTATTTGCATATTGCAACAAAAATGTGTGCAGCTTAGTCTTTTGTAATTAGATTCAGTTGTGTTTGCATTTACTATTCAAATAAGTGATTAAAAATATTTTTTTTTATTATGTTCTTTAGATGCAAATGTATTTTTTATAATTATGTTATTAGTTATAATATATATAATTAACATGATCATAGTTTTCTACGTATAATGCTGCTCTTGTATTTAAATTATATAAGCACACACACTACGTATATGTAACTCGGAGTATATTGTATGTTGATAATATAAATTAATTATCGTTGATTAATTATTTTAATTATGATAACAGTACTAGTTTTATGATATGTTAATAAAAAAAATTGAATTTTGAAGCATGAGAAAAAAGAAGAAATGTGATGATTATTCAAAAATAATTAATTTAAAAAAATTAGAATTTTAAATTGAATTCTAATTCAATTCCTAATACTTTATTTTGAGTTATCAAACAAAGGATTTAGAATTATAATACAATTCCATATCAATTCTTTAATTATACCAAACATGGATTTGGTATTAAATTAGAATTCAATTCCTTCCAATTCAATTCCATAGAATTCCAATTCTGATTCAATTCCAATTCCAATTCCAATTCCGTGAACCAAAGAGACCCAATTAAATTTCAATTGCAATTAAATACTAGTATGAAATTTCTGTTTTTAGTTTACAATTTCTAATTCAATCTAAAGCATTAACAATTTAACATCCCAAAGTAAATGGTAAAACGTCAAGATATTGAACAAAAGTTTACGTGAAATACGGCAATTCCATTGGTAACAAACAGAGGAGAAAAGATCAAGGTAAGAATTATGTTCTGGAATTAATTTCGTCAAGAACTAAATCAGCAGTCTACAACTGATGGCTGCCTCCACAAACGACGTCGTGTTTCTCCTCGTATGCCTCCTACATCTCTCCACAGCCACAGCCACAGCGCGCGTTCAGTCCTCAAATCCATTCACCGCCGCGCTCTCCGCGCTCCAGTCATCCTCCTCGAACGGCGTCATCCGCATGAACGACACCATCCTCCGCCGCATCCACTCCCTCCCCACCCCCCGCCCCTTCCACTTCCTCGTCTTCTTCGACTCCAACAAGCTCCACTCGAAATCCGAGCTCGCCCTCCCCTCTCTCAAATCCGAATTCTCCCTCGTCTCCTCCTCCTTCCTCACCAACAACAACAATTCCCGATCTCAACTCTTCTTCTTCCACGTCGAATTGGACGAATCACACGCCACATTCACCCTCTTCGACGTCATCGCCATCCCCCACATCCGCATCATCCCCGCCTCCGCCACCGATCTCAAATCCGATTCAATCAAACTCAACCCCTCCTATTTATCAACCTTGCTCGATTCTTTACCCGAGGTAATCCTATCCGAAACCGCCATCTCGGTGGGGCCGATCCACCACCCCCCTCTGATATCCAAAACACAGATGACACTAGCGATGGCCGCCGCAGTAATCCTGTCTCCGTATGCGGTGAAGAAGTTGGCCTCGGGGGAAAGCGTGGTGCACGAGAAGAGCACGTGGATGGCGGGGGCGGTGTTCGTCTACTTTTGCAGCGTATCGGGGACGATGTTTAATATAATCCGGAAGGTGCCGATGTTCACCGTGGACAGGAGGAAGGAGGGTGGGGAGACGATGAAGTTCTTCTACCGGGGGGCGGGGGCGCAGCTGGGGGCGGAGGGCTTCACCGTGGGTTTCCTGTACACGGTGGTGGGGCTGCTGCTGGCGTTCGTGTGCCACGTGGTTGTTCGAGTGAGGGATGCCAGGTGGCAGAGGGTGTCGATGATCATGGCTTTGCTGGTCTCCTTCTTGGCAGTGAGGCAAGTCATTTCTTTCAATAGCTGGAAGACTGGGTATAACATTCATGCCTACTGGTGACCCTCCACTTCCCAATATTGATTTGATATTGTATGCCTGTTGAAGTTGAGTTTAATGTTTCCATGCAAGTTTCAAATGTTTGTTTCTTCCTCCTATATCATATACAGGCTTCAATCTTTTGTGTTTTAGAAACTAATTAATTCCAATTTTCACGTGATAGAATAAAATAAAAGTAATTAGATGTTTTGTTTCTTGATAAAAAAAGGGGAAATGACTCAAACTTAGTTGAGACGTCACAAAAATGAATACAACTCAATCTAGTTGGGATGGGGAGTGTTATATTTTTCATTTCGTATTTAAAATCAAATGTATAAGTGTAAACAAACAGATATACTCCCTCCGTACTCATTATGTGGACATTTAATGACTTTTCAATTGAAAAATAGTTTTATTTTAGTTTCAATCTCTTTATTCTGCATTTGTTCATGCGGGCTTAGCTAGAAATCCAACGGAAGATGTTCTTTCAAATTTTGACCTTATATTATTAATAATAACTACTTCCAAAAGATTTAGCTCCCACAAATTTTGACCTTTTATTATTAACAAATACTACTTCCAAAAGATTAAGCTCCCTCAAAACATTTACTTATTAAATTAAATGTTATGGATTAAGTACTAACCATAAACTAATGGATTCACCAATGTTAACTAATCGTTTGCGAAACAAAGTTGCACGGACTAAAGACATATGTACAACAAAATAAAATCGGACAAATTTGTGCAAAATGATAACAACAAATTATTTAATAATCCACATAAACTCTTTGTTTGATAGATGGTGCAGATTTAATGGTAAAACATCTGTGACTGTAGTAATTTGGCCTAATTCAATTCTATGAAACTGGCACGGACTGCTTCTTCTCATTCCAGGAACAGATCATAGGCTGCAAAGAAAAACAAGAAATTGTAGAAGTTAGTAAGAGGCCAAGCTAAAATTCACTAGCTTATATCCTTTAATATGAAATATACACGAATTATTACCGAGAACAATCGGTATTAGGGTCAAGAGGCACGGGAACATGTATATGGCATTGGTCAGGGAGAGACTTAGCTCGATCAGCAATAACATGCAAGGCGGCTGCGGCTTGCGTGAGGCAGGTACACATGTCTTTGATGTCAGCTCTGCTATGGACCAAGCTGTTGAGCTTGCTAGCCGCCTGACAACACGGCACCGTCAGCTTAGCCGAGGGATTCACCAGATAATCTTGGCAGGGAATCAACATTGTGACGGCTTGTGGGCAGGACACTGCATTTGCATGGCTTGCCACCGATGCCACAAGAAGTAATCCCAAAATCCACACTGTTGATGATTGTCCCACCATCTTAAGAATTTCCTCTCTAATGTATAGATGACTTATGACTATGTATATATCTCTCTTTGTCTATTTTCTGATTGAAATGAGTGTTAACTAGTGTTGAATTTATAGTGATTGTAAAAACCCTCAAATAGTCAACTTTAATATTAGGTGAACGGTTACAATCTAACTTTAATTTATTGATAGTGGAGGTAAGTTTGAAGACTTGGAAAATAGAAAGAATTTATTGATAATGGTTGGAAAAATTCCACGCAATAATGATTGAAATATAGTGTTTTGTACGAAGAAAAAGCGCTTAAAACCTAGTATAACTTTTTCTCATCTAAATTTTCATAATGATTATATGGACTCACAATGAAAAGAGACATTTTATCAAATAAGTTTCCGCAAGTGCAATGTATATTTTAATTATGTTACCGTTTTAATATATTTTCTCAATAAATTTAAGATACAAATTTTCCAGTACACACTTGATCCAAAATCATTAAGTCATATTTTTTCAATTTTTTTATTCACAAAAATTAGTATGTCTATCAATTTATTGTGTATGATCTAAAGAAGGAGAAATCCAAATTAAAAACTTCAATTTGAAAAAGAAGAAAATCAAATTGAATAGTTTTATTTTGAAAGATGAAGTGAGGTAAACACTCAATTTGAAGAGAAGAAATCAAAGTGGACATTGCTCTTAAAGTTTGTCTTCAGTATGAATAAATGGTTAGTGCTCTTTATGTAAAGCACATCAATATAAGAGAGGGATCAAACCAAAGTTTTGCTTTAAAAGTTTGTCTTCTTTATAAATGAAATATTAGAGATCTTTATTTAAATTATGAGAGGAATCAAAACAAAAGTTTTACTTTGAAAGAAAATGTAGGTGTGAGCTTTGATTATATTTTTTCTAAAAAATTAGTGAGTGTCAAATAGTGTAAATTATTGTAAGCTGCCACTACCGTGGTCAAAACTAACTTATTGTTCAAATAAAAATTACCAAATCAAGGATTTTTTAAGTAAAATTATTTATCATGTTTAAGATATTTTTGGCTGATTAACTAGTCAAGCTTGCTACTAGTTCGACTTTATATCATACTTTTATCTCAAAAGTTTTAAGAGTTTTAAGCCTTAATATCATACTCTTGTCTCACTGCGTTTAGTAAAATAAAGTCTTCATATATACCCCATCTGTCGCATTAGAAATGAAACATTTTCCTTTTTGGTTTGTCCCAATAAAAATGAAATATTTCCCAAAATGGAAACAACACTATCTCTACTTTTTTTTATCTCTTATTTTACTCTCTTTTCATTAACTCACAAAACAATACTGCATAAAATCTCGTGCCGGAAACCAAATGTTGCATATTTATTGGGACGGAGGGAGTAGTTTTTTAAATACACTCATTATCCGAAACTACAGTTACATTTTTCAATTTTTTTATTCATAAAAATAGATAAAAATAGAGTGTTCATCATTTTTTTCTATTGACCAAATGTAGAGAATGTACTCTCAAATGTAAGTATTAGTGATTAAAGAAGAGAAATTCAAATTGAAAATTTCAACTTGAAATGATGAAAATTAAATTGAAGAATTTAATTTTAAAAACTGAACTAAGTTGACACTCAATTTGAAGAGCAGAAATCAAAGTTGACTATGCTCTTAAAGTTTGTCTTCATTATAAATAAATGGTTAGTGCTTTTTATTTAATGCACACCAATACAAGAGAGGATAAAAATAAAAGTTTTGCTTCAAAAATTTGTCTCAGTCATAAATAAAAGAGTAGAGATTCTTATTTAAAATAAGAGAATCAAAACAAAAGTTTTGCTTTGAAAGAAAAAGTAAGTGAGAGAGCTCTGATTATATTTTTCAAAAAAAAATAGTGAATGTCAAATAGTGTAAAATGTAAATTATTGTGAGCTCCCACTATCGTGGTTAAAACTATCTTATTGTTCAAGTAAAAATTACCAAATCTGGCTTTTATTTATTTATCATGTTTATGATATTTTAGGCTTATTAACTAATCAAGCTTGCTTCTAGCTTGATTTAGTATCATACTTTAATCTAAAGAGTTTTTAGAGTTTTAAAGTTTTTATATACAATATTTAAATAAATTCTAACTAACTACGCTTTGTAAAATAAAAGTCTTGCAATATAATTTTTCAAAGACACTCATTATCCAAAACAATAGTTATATTTTTTCAATTTTTTTATTCATAAGAATAGAATGTTTATCATTTTTTTTATATGACCAAATGTTGAGAATGTACTCTCAAATGTAAGTATTAGTAATTAAAGAAGAAAAATCTAAATTGAAAATTTCAACTTGAAAAGATGAAAATCAAATTGTAGAATTTAATTTTAAACACTGAATTAACTTGAACACTCAATTCGAAGAGAAGAGATAAAGTTGACTTTGCTTTAAAAATTTGTCTTCATTAATGTAAGTTATTAGAGCTCTTTATTTATCACACACCAAAACAAAAATTTGCTTTAAAAATTTGTCTTAATTATGAATAAAGGAATATAACTCTTTTTTTTTAAACAAGAGAGGAATCAAAATAAAAGTTTTGCTTCGAAAGAAACATTAAGTGAGTAATTTGAATATACTTTTCTAAAAAAAAATAGTGTAAATTATTGTGATCAGTGTCATTATCGTGATTAAAACTAATTTATTGTCCAATTGCGGGTTTCTTTAATTAAGCACATAAAATCTGCTAAAAACAAATAAGCAAGGATTTCCTAAAATCTAAGACCCCACAGATGCAACAAAGCAAAGTAAAATCGCACTCACAAGCATGCACATATAGGTAGTCTGCTCAAAGTGTGTTCAATGTGAGTATACCCAACAAGCTGCTTCAAGAAGCCAACCAAGACAGAGGTTCTCATTATCTATCACGAACACTCCGGCAAGCGGATTTTCTAGTTCGCGCAAGCACTCAATGTATGAGGGTGCAGGATGTCACTCCAAGCGTTTAAGGCACTCAATAGATAGATAATTTCCTCACGAAGTTGAGACCCACTTCTTGCTAACAAATTAAACCTCTAGCAATCACAAAATGAAAGAACAAGTAAGACAGAAAGAACATCTTGGAAAGCAATTAAAACTAGGCAAACCTAGATTTCAAACAAGAGCACAAAGCCTAAAGTCGTGGCCAGCGACTATTACTGTAAACGTTGTCTCCTTGAGCTTGCATCCGAGTTCAGTCGAGGATGCTCCCAGCCCAAATGATATCCATGCATTGGATAGCAAGCACCATGTAGCACGTGACCAAGGTAATGCGGAGGATGTATTCCCCTCGAGTGGTCCCCTGTCCAGCTGGAAGGAGGTGCTCCTTGGTGCCAGCAAGACTTAATCAATTTGGATAAGGAGAAGAAAATATGTTTCTGTTATTCTATTTTGTTTGGTAGTGTATTAGGGTTTAGCCTATTAGGATTCTAGGTCCTTCTGTGACCATGTATTTAAACAAGTTTTTGTAACATTGTTATCCAACGGGAAAATACTAGTTCACCTTTCTCAACCTAGCCTTTCTCTACGAGTTTTTATTGAAA
>NC_062969.1:38064727-38081755 GCF_023119035.1 Salvia hispanica | reverse complement strand
ACTAATCACTTCTCCTCTTAACAATAATTTATTAATTAAATATTTTAGTTTATTTTGTCATTAGTTTGTTATATTTAATTTTTAATAATTCGATGACTTTAAGGATATAGTTTGAAGGATTGTTATTTATTCAATTATTTAAATATTGCGGAATATGCTATACTATACAATAATGGTGTCGTTTGGTTGTCATGTCAATCCATCTAGGATTAAGTTGTCAACCGAATAACCCCAATATATCAATTTTAATTTACTTTAATATAGATCATTAATCTGGATCAAGATTTTTACAATTAGAATAAAAAATTAGTATAAATAAAAATTTCAAAATTTACCATTTACACAAATATTAGTAAATTAAAGATTAGTCACTACGAATTAAGATAATATATACATGTACATAATTACCTTACTAGTTTTATTCAAAAAGCTCAATAATGAGAAAGAAAGAGAATACAGAACTCACAATTAACTAATAGTAATAGATTTCATAATATAAATTTCATTAGCGACATGTCTTTAGACTATTATAATAAATTTCATCAGCAATGTCATGTGACTATTATAAATGATTGGTTCCTCTTGGAGACTAGATTTTAGAAAATCATACTATTAAATTAAATGAGAGAGAATAAAAGTAGGAGGGATAAAGAGAGAATAATATAATTAAGAAATATTATTATTTTTTTTGTGAAATAGGAAAATTAATTATTAGTGGTGAAACAAACATAAAAGGGGAAATCAATCACTTGTGTACTAACGAGGGAGTATGATAGAATATTTCTTCTTATTATTAAAATATACTAATTTATACTAAATTAACGCAAATAATAATAATAATAATAATAATAATAATAATAATAATAATAATAATAATAATAATAATAATAATAATAATAATAAGTCGGAGTTATTATTAAGTACTATCTCCGTATTTTAAAAATAAAAACCTTTGTAATTCGGAGGTAGTAATATTTTGCAATTTTTGGTTGTTAACTAGTCGCTTAACCACTTATTGTTGCTAATTTGTTGGTATTAATACCAACGACATTTGTCTGTTACTACTTATTAGTGAAAATTGTCCCGCTGCAATTCTGTTGGTAATTTATTACCAACGACATTCATCTGTTGCTACTTACCAGTGGATATCAATCCGCTGCAATATTGTTGGTAATCCATTACCAATGACATTTGTCCGTTGCTACATCTGTTGCTACTTACCAGTGAATAACAATCCGCTGCAATATTGTTGGTAACTTATTACCAACGACGTTTGTTTGTTGCTACTTACTAGTGAAAATTAGACCGTTGTAATTCTGTTGGTAATATATTACCAACGACATTTAACTGTTGCTACTTACTAGTGAATATCAATCCGTTGCAATATTGTTGGTAATTTATTGCCAACGACATTTGTTAGTTGCTACTTAGCAGTACAAATTAGTCTGTTGTAATTCTGTTGGTAATTTATTACCAACAACATTTGTATGTTACTACTTACTAGTGAATATCAATCCGCTGCAATATTGTAGGTAATTTATTGCCAACGAAATTTATTTGTTGCTACTTAGCAGTGCAAACAAGTCCGTTGTAATTCTGTTGGTAATTGTTTACCAACAACATTTTTCCGTTGCTACTTACTAGTGAATATCAATCCACTGCAATATTGTTAGTAATTTATTACTAGCAACATTTGTTTGTTGCTAATTACTAGTGACTATCAATCTGTTGCTATATACGCTGCTAATTATGACTCGTGATTGAGGAATCAAAATCCACCATAGATTTGCTACTAATTTCGCTAGTACAATTACTAGCGGATATTCCGCCCCCAATCTGCTACTAACAGCAACATACTATATCTGCTGCTAATTTTCGCTGGTAAATTGACAGTTTTTTTTGTAGTGTAAAACGAGTCAAATCTAGCCCTTAAAAACATGCAAAATCCGTGTTTGTCAACTCCCCCAAACTTAATTATTTGTTTTTCCTCAAACAAAACAAGAGAAAAACAAATTAAGAAACACGGATGCTAAGAACTAGACTTCATAGTTGCCTCAAAAATTGTAACAAGAAATAAAGAGTTTGACTATAATACAAATCAAATCAAGCAAATCTTATTAGTGCATTTTCATTACTAGCTCGTTGATCACCTTGAAGTACACGCGCTCACAGTGTTTAGAAGTGTGTTTATCGCTCACTCTCAAAGTGTTTATTGGAAAAAGTGTATGCTCTCAGATCATGCAACATGCAAAGTTTACCATAGGCTTGCTCGAAGTCTGATCCCTCCTCTACTTGATGTGATTAAAATCAAAAATCCGAAAGGTCTTTATTTTAGGTTATAATGTAGGCTCTTTGGTAAGGTGGGGAAATATGGCTAAAAAGTGACTAAACCCAAACATAGCAAAAGTGATCAATTTCTACTAGACTACTACATCAAATATAGCACCCCACCGACAATTCGAATCTCAGTAAATTCTAGACTTTGTCTAAATTTCTTCCCACTTCCCAAATTCCTTTGATTTTTTCTTTTCTTTTCATTTTTTTTTTGATACATCCTTTCTTTTTTTTCTTTTTTTTATGCACAACCAAATATCTCATTCAAACCACAAATCTCTATGTACTTTTAACATTTAAACACACTACTTTTTTTTTCTACCTTATCTCTCCAACTCTTTTCACGGAATATAAACTAAAATTCACCAAGAGTGTATGGATATTCCCCTTTATTTAGCTTCCAAAGAAAAAGGCTTTAATGGCTCAAAGTGGCTAGCTAGGAAAAATATTTTGAGTAAGGTCATAAACTTGGATATATAAAGTAGCTAAGAAGGATGGCCTAACGTCCTCTTTTATCATTTAAACACTATGTAGACTTAGGCAGACTAGGAGCAAGTTCTAGAAACAAGTACATGACTGCAGATAAATCACACAAGAAAGAAATTTATAACTCAAGTCTCACAAGGTATTAGCATGATTCAAGGTAAACAAGCAATTCATTAATTGTGCACCTTTTCACAAAACTTTCAAATCAATGTATCAAGTCAACTCAACCAACACATAAAAGAAACTTTTTATCATAGGCAATTCGGTCTGATGTCCCTAAACATGAGTATTTCTAAGTTTTCTATGTTATGCTCATGACAAGATTCACCTCGGGTTTACTAAAATAAAAATAAAAAACTAACAAAAACAACTAAACTCACGGTCCACCACTTCATCCCCCCAAACTTATTCAAAACTACGTTAAGAATAAGTTTGAAAAGTCGGTAGGGACGTGAGTAAACTAAAAAAACAAAATAAACTAAAACAACAAAAGAAAAGCGAAAAAATTGATACCAATGTTGGGTTGCCTCCCAACAAGCGCTTGGTTAACGTCTTTAGCTTGACGTTCTTTGAAGCTCATAAATTATCCCCATTCTCGGGACTTTCTTTGGGATGCCTTTTGTACCTATAATTTCGCAATGTGAGCATAGAGTGAAGAAAATTGTAGTAGAGTACAATGCATAATATGTGGCAATCCCCCAAACTTTAATCATATCATGGCATAAATGTGCAAATCAAATTATCTACCTTAACATTATCATTTTTCATCCCCTCATTATCTTCTCTATCCCCCAATTAATTGCGAGAATTTTCAACAATAAACCATGATCAAGCAAAACAACTAAATATACACAATTCATGCAAGATAAAATAGTCTCACAATACTATAAACATGAACTATGTGTATCAACAATCAAGTCAAAGGGGTATTCAAATTTTCGTCCACCAAGATCAAACATACTCAAGCACACCCAACAATTATTTCTTACAAAATTCCAATGCTCACAAATTCACCATGAATAAATCCCAATTAAATCATCACCCATCAAACTCATATCCAAACTCTCAATATATATATCAACAACAAGGCCATTCATGAAAAAAATTCAAGATCAAAGCTCATAAATTAAACGAGAACATACCTTGTGTAGATTGACAGTTGAGCACACGAATAATTGGTAGAAGTCAAGGACTTTGATTACGTGACGTGAATTTGAAGTGTGGGTTCAAGTTTTTTTATATATATATATATATAAATAAAAACTAAAAAAAATTATATATATAAACATTTACGTACTGTACATTACTAATAGGGACAAACTAATAACTAAAAGAAAAAAAGAAGTATATAAAAAAAAATTAATAAAACGTACGGAAAGAAAGAAAAAAAACTAACTAGCAGATCCATAATCTAATAAAAAAACACATGTATATTTGTACCTCATCCAAGCTCGACGGAGCTTATTGGAGCATAGAATAATCCATTGTTGTGCTCTGTCCGATCCTCAGTGCTCTCCTTAGATTGCAGCCCTCGCAAAACAAATAAAAAAAAATTAAAAATAAACTATACAAAATATTACACTCTAAATTAGTATTAACAACTGTTTTACAATATCAGCTTAAAGCAATAATATTCCCCGGCAACGGCGCCAAAAACTTGATGCACTATTTATTAGCACTAAAAATACCTGCAAGCATACAAGGTAGATCTAGTATAGCTAAAGGTCAGTACCGGGATATCGAACACAGGGAATAAGATTGCAACTGACTACCATATACAAAGCGTCATATACTGTCTAGAGACACATGATTTTTGGGTTTTGGATTAATTAAACTAGACAGAAAATAAATAAACAAATACCAAAAAACATAAAAACAATGGTACAAAGCAGGCGTAAGAAAGTAGAATTTTAGGATTCAAAACACAATTGGCTTCCTTGAATTACGGTCTCTATAGTTACTAAGTCGGTCACTTAACTAGATTAAACCCCCTCCCGAGGTGAGAAATCCGTAGATTAGGTGTAATAATTGAAGTCCCCTTCTAATTCTTAGACTTAACTCCTAAAAGATCGTTAAAACCAATGACCCCACGTGAAACCTCAACTCTCCCGAGTTCTATTGAATTAAAGTGTGAATTATCCCTTTTCCAAGTCAACTATTTCTTCTCCCGAGTACTCTAATCAACTCTAACATGTATTCAAAAGGTAGCTAATCAATTGAATATAATAAGCACAAGGATAAATCAAATAACTGCAAGAGCTAACAAGGAAAATCAATTGAATATCCTCACCAAAAAATCCACAAAAGATGTTCTACTCATAGACAAGTAAAAACTACAAATAAAGTACGAGACATGGAAGAAATTGATAAAACCCAAGGTTGAATCTTCAATCTTCAGTCTTCTCTTGCCTGGATCTGCAGAGCTCCGCTCCAATGGAAGATGGATGATTATATGTGTGGATTGTGGGATGGAAGAAGGTAGAGAGGGAGAAGGATTGGAGGCTCTGAGATGAAGATTAAAATTAGGTTTAGAGGTATTTATAGGCTGGAAAAAGGTTAATTTTCGTGGCCTTCAAGATATGGGAGAGATTTGGCTTCACAATATAATAATTTATTTTCTTCCGTGAATTTCCGCCTAAATTCCCGTCAGCTTTGACTGCACTGCGCAATGTTCGTAGAATAGCCATAACTTTCTCCACAGAACTCCGATTGAGATGTGCGAGAAATCCACGCGAAGCACTTTCAAAGACGAAGAGAATGGTATGAACTAAGTACTGATTGGACTTCAAAATCGCTGGCAGAATGGGCTCGAACAGAGGCTGCTGCACCTTGGCCTTTTTGCACCTTTTTTTTCCTATCATTTATCAACAAACACATTAAAAAATACCAAATGTATTAACATATGCAATTTAATAACATAATTTGCATGATTGACATTTAACACTACTAAAAACTGCCGGTTTACTAGCGGAAAATTTTGTTGCTAATTCTCATAATTCCACTAGTAAAATGGGTTAGCAGCGGATTAGCAACAGATCTACACTGCTTGTAAATTCGTTGCTGCTAAAATTTAGCAACTACCAAAATTGTGCTACTAATGGTTTAGTAACAAATTAGTAGCAGAACATGTCTGTTGACAATTGTTGGAATCAAAAGGGGATCAAAATATTTAGCAACAAACTTAGTATGTTGCAAATTGTTAGCAACGAATTAGCAGTGCACCAAATTTGCTCCTAACTTGTTGGAATCAAAAAGGGATCGAAAATATTAGCAACAAACTTAGTCCGTTACAAATTGTTAGCAACAAATTAGCAATGCACCAAATTTGCTCATAAATTATTGGCATCAAAAAGGGATCGAAAATATTAGCAACAAACTTAGTCCGTTACAAACTGTTAGCAACAAATTAGCAATGCACCAAATCCACTCCTAAATTATTGGCATAAAAAAGGGATCGAAAAAATTTGCAACAAACTTAGTCCGTTACAAACCGTTATAAACGAATTAGCAATGCACAAAATCCGCTCCTAAATTATTGACATCAATAAAGGGATCGAAAATATTAGCAACAAACTTACTCCGTTACAAACTGTTAGCAACGGATTAGCAGCACACTTATTCCGCCCTAAAGTTAGCGTGCATCGAAACTTTAGTAACGCAATCAATTCGCTACTATTTATTAGCAACAAATTAGCAGCAAGCTCAATTCGACTCTAATGGGATAATTTTTTTAAAAATCACCAATTGGTATTCTGCTACTAAGTTCAAGTTACACATTATTGTTTCAACTATTCGTTTGCTTATCCCATTAAAACAAAGCTTACAACAAACCAACAAATTATCAAATAAAGAACATCAACTTAGAGACAAAAATAGTACTGTAATTGATAAACTAATAATGTATTTTTTTAAAAAAACAAGAAGCCTGATGAGCTTAAATTATAATAGACTATAAATTAAAAAGCATATGTCAATCTCCTAATGCTGTAGAATCATCACGGCCAGAAGTAGAGTGACTCGAGTCGGCCAGAAGTAGAGTGACTCGAGTGCTGGGATTGCTGGGGCATGTACTAATCCATACTTTCTTTTATCAACTTTGTTAGAAATAATGGGATAAAATTTCCAAGCCGTTACAGGCGGTACTCTAACTATTACAATCGAAGGAAGATAATAACAATAAATGGAATGAAAATTACAACGGAAATAATAAAACAAACCGAACTATAAGTCGAGTCGAGGGAAGCCCTCTTTCCGCAAGACAAATTACGCCCCGGCTAGTGCTCACGGAATGGCGTATTGTCCCCAAAGATAAAACGACTTCCTCCTAGCGTGTAGAAGCACCTCAAACCTGCTAGGCACCGGCGAACTTGATGGAGTTCCGAGAATCGAGCTATGCAATGCTATTATGATGTAGAGAACTAGAGAGAAGAGAGAATGCTTTTTGTTGTTCTATTCTCCACTCCAAGATCAAGCCTATTTATAGGCTAGAGAAAGCACTTGAAAGGCCTTGCAATCAAGATTATCTCTTAATGCATTTGGGGGTTACCTAAGATGAAAGGCCATAGGTCTTGGCCACCTCAAAGGTCTCCCACATTTTTCATATGTATTTTCCACAATCCCCCACATTGGTTAGAGCACTGCAAGCTCAAACCAACACAAGACGTGTATGCATGCATGCAGACCCTTTGCTCAATTCTCGAGAAATAATATTGCATTTGGAATAGTAGCTTGGGGCTTTGAACTTTCCATAGTCAACACTATCGGGCATATCGGTGGCCTGGTGGACGTGACGCCTTGAACCATTCCTCCTTGGTGTATACCGAGACAATAATATTGACACAATACTATTTACAAACTCATCAGTTCTCACGTTTGTGTCCTTTACTGGCCATGGAACACCACTTTGGATTCATAAGTGATTCACATGTTGAAGCGGCCCACACTTCTACACTTACATAACTTACATAGGTGATTCTTTTCCAGGTATCCTGCAATACCCACCTCCTCGATGCTTCTAAGAATCATTAAAAGTCAAAACCTAGCCTCTTACCACATGCAGGTTACAACACTCAATGCTTTCAAAAGAATGGGCGAAGATAAAATATCTTCCGAGTGTTACAACTAGAGTCATATAACTTTGTTTTCCCATTGAACCAAGCCCATGGGATCTCCAATCGTATGGTTGGGTTACCACTATAATCATCTTTTAAAATGTGGTTTTCAGTCCAATTCCTTTTAGCAATTTATGCATTTGATCACGGTTTAAACTTTTCGTTAACGGATCCGCTAAGTTATCCACTGACCTTACATAGTCAACTGCGATAACGCCACTTGTGATCAACTGCCTCACGGTATTATGTCACCGACGAATGTGTCGAGACTTACCATTGTATAAGCCACTATGTGCTCTCCCTATAGCCGCTTGGCTATCACAGTGTATCACTACTGTCGGCACTGGCTTCTTCCAACATGGCTTCTAGGAAGTTTCTAAGCCACTCGGTTTCTTCCCCTGCTTTGTCTAAAGCGATAAACTCAGATTCCATGGCGGATCTAGCTATACATGTCTGTTTCGTTGACTTCCACGAAACAGCTCCGCCCCCCACGGTGAACACATACCCACTCGTCGAGAACGAGTCTTTTGAATCAGAAATCCAATTTACATCACAGTACCCTTCAAGTACTTGGGGATATCTTGTGTATTGCAGCTCAAAGTTAAGAGTATACTTCATGTATCTCAAAACCCTACGCAGAGCTTTCCAATGTTCCTTGCTTGGGTTGCTCGCATATCGGCTAAGATTATTCACCGTACACGCAAGATCTAGTCGGGTGCAGTTTGTGATAAACATCAAACTCCCTATGATCCTTGCGTATTCTTCTTGAGCTACAGGCTCTCCCGTGTGCTTACTCAAATGCACATTGGGTTCCAATGGAGTCTTAGCTGGCTCACAATTAAAGGAGTGAAACTTCTTAAGCACTTTCTCAATGTAATGAGATTGTGTCAAAGCTATTCCCTCAGGATTCCTTTTAATCTTGATTCCGAGAATCACATCAGCTAGACCCATATCTTTCATGTCGAAATTTCTCTTCAACATATTTTTGGTCTCGTTGATAATGACACTATTGTTGCCCATAATCAACATATCATCCACATAAAGACACACAATAACGAACCCATTATTTGTGTTCTTAATTTAAACACACTTATCACACTCGTTGATAATGAACCCATTTGACAACATCACATTGTCAAACTTCAAGTGCCATTGCAAAGGCGCTTGTTTTAATCCATATAGAGACCTCACTAGTTTGCATACCTTCCTTTCTTGGCCAGGTACTACAAACCCTTCAGGTTGCTCCATATAAATTTCTTCCTCCAATTCACCATTCAAAAATGCAGTTTTCACATCCATTTGGTGAATTTCAAGATTGTGCAAAGCAGCAATAGCAAGAAGCACCCGAATGGAAGTGATTCTTTAACGGGTGAATACGTGTCGAAGAAGTCATATCCTTCTTGCTGCTTAAAGCCTTTTACAACTAGGCGAGCTTTGTACTTTTCAATAGTACCATCAGTTTTATATTTCCTTCTCAGGATCCACTTGCACCCTAAGGTCTTACAACCTTCTGGCAACTCTACTAACACTCATGTGTTATTTCTCATAATTGATTCAGTTTCACTATTGATTGCTTCTTGCCAGAATGGCACATCTGGGCCAGACAGCGCTTCCGCCAACGACTTTGGTTCATCATCCAACATAAAGGTTATGAAGTCGGGACCAAAAGTCTTAGCAATTTTAACTCTTTCACCACGTCTTGGTTCTACATCCTCAGGACTTGACCTCGTCCTTTTTGGAGGATTGGAACTAGTGGATCCATCCATCATTCTTTCACTAGAACGATCCTCCTGCTTATTGCAAGGGTACACATTCTCAAAGAATATAACATTCCTTGACTAAATCGTTGTTCCTTCAACCACGCCAGACACAACTGTCTTATGGACTAGGAAACGATAGGCACTACTATTAAGTGCATGGCCAATAAAGATGCAATCAACTGTTTTAGGGCCTATTGCAACTTGCTTCGGAGGTGGCACTTCTACCTTTGCTAAGCACCCCCACACTTTGAGGTATGAGTACAAAGGTTTCTTGCCTTTCCACAACTCATAGGGAGTCACATCCCTACTTCTTAGTGGAATCTTATTCAGGATATAATTTGCCGTTAAAACAGCCTCCCCCCACATGTTCTGGGGTAAACCTGAATTAATCAACAGAGCATTCATCATCTCTTTCAGTGTTCGATTTTTGCGTTCAGCAACACCATTCGATTGAGGAGAATATGAAGCCATGGTTTGGTGAATTATACCACTTGCATGACATAATTCTGCAAACAGCGCCACATATTCACCACCTCTATCACTTCGAACACACTTAATTCGACAATTAAGTTGATTTTCGGCTTCATTTTTTAAGTCTTTAAACGCTTCAATTGCCTCATCTTTACTTCTTAATAAGTAAAGGTAACAATACCTTGTGCAATCATCTATAAATGTGATGAAATACTTTTTACCACCTCTTGTTTGCACAAATTTCAAATCACATACGTCTGTATGGATCAACTCAAGAGGTTTTGTGCTCCGCTCTACCGAATGGAACGGCAGCTTAGCCATTTTGGCTTCAACACACACTTCACATCTTTCTTGTAAGTTAAACTTATCAACTTTTAGTAAATTAAGATTTACTAATCTTTTTATAGCATTTAGATTTACATGTCCCAATCTATTATGCCATAAATCAGAGTTCTCAAACAAATAAGAGGATGTGTCATCTTCCTTATTGCATATTCCTTTTCCACGGTGAATGACCGTAACATTCAGCTCAAAAAGCCCATTCACTAGGTGGCCTTCACCTATGAATTTTCCATTCTTGGTCAATATAACTTTTTCACACTCAAATTCTAGTGAAAATCCATGATTTACTAGAAGTGAGTCTGACACCAAATTATTTCGGATGTCTGGGACATGCAGCACATCCTTAAGGGTAAGAACCTTTCCAGATCCTAGTTTTAGGAACACATTACCCACACCAACTACCTCAGAAGAGGCTTGATTTTCTATGCGTACTTTTCTACCTCCAATGGATCTGTAAGTAGAAAAAATGCTTCTCTCGGAGCACACATGACATGTGGCACCCGTATCAATAAACCATTCATTTGGATTATTACCATGGTCCACGTCGGAGACCATTGCGACCACCTCGTGATCTTTGTTGTTTATAACAACACGTTCAAATAATTTGCACAATATTGTCTCCATCAATAAGTACACAATTATATTGAACCATATGTGCATTGGTATATTCAACACCACATGCATCCCAATTATTACTACCATGTCTAAATTGGTCTTGCTTGTCAAATGACAAACGATAAACACATTTCTCAAGAAAAAAGATCTCAAGGAATTAACCACTTCAGTGCGCATCGACATTGCGACTGTTCGTTTCTTCATTCCAGCTTTGGAGCTCATGTTTCCTCCAACTTCGATTGGTATAACCCTGTCTTAGAAGAGTACACTAATTTGTCTTGCGATTGTCAGAAATAATGGGATAAAATTCCCAAGCCGTTACAGGCGGTACTCTAACTATTACAATCGAAGGAAGATAATAACAATAAATGGAATGAAAATTACAACGGAAATAATAAAACAAACCGAACTATAAGTCGAGTCGAGGGAAGGCCTCTTTCCGCAAGACAAATTACGCCCCGGCTAGTGCTCACGGAATGGCGTATTGTCCCCAAAAATAAAACGACTTCCTCCTAGCGTGTAGAAGCACCTCAAACCTGCTAGGCACCGGCGAACTTGATGGAGTTCCGAGAATCGAGCTATGCAATGCTATTATGATGTAGAGAACTAGAGAGAAGAGAGAATGTTTTTTGTTGTTCTATTCTCCACTCCAAGATCAAGCCTATTTATAGGCTAGAGAAAGCACTTGAAAAGCCTTGCAATCAAGTTTATCTCTTAATGCATTTGGGGGTTACCTAAGATGAAAGGCCATAGGTCTTGGCCACCTCAAAGGTCTCCCACATTTTTCACATGTATTTTCCACAAACTTCACTTCTTCAGTTGCCGTATTCATATCTTCTTCAACCGATCCCGCGCGAGAGGATTTAGCAGTACGAGTGTGACCACCGCGACGACGCTGCATATCTAATACACATAAATACATTAGTGCAATCTTTCATATAAGATTCATATAAAAGTTGAGCAAACTTAAAATCACAAATTAGGATTGAGGCATTTTAATACTTATCCCCAAACTTAAAATGAAATTATACTACTCCCTCCGTCCCAGAAAGATTGTCCCATTTTCGTTTTCACACCCGTTTTGCAAAAATAATAATAAATAGTTAAATTAGAGATAGAGTAAAGTAAAAGAGAGAATAATGTAGAGAATAGTCTTACCTACATTATTCTTTCTCTTATTTTACTCTCTTTCAATTTTACCTATTTATTATTATTTTTGCAAAACGAGTGCAAAAAATGAACTGGGACAATCTTTTTGGGACAGAGGGAGTATCATTTTGTCTTTTTAAAATAATATGATCAACTATGACCATTCAAAACACATTGCCCTCCTTTGTCAACGGGAATGGGGCAAAGACCAACTCAAATTCTAACAAATAACTCTAACAATAACATAAACCCAAATCAACTAGATAAATAGTCAACTAATTTTCTTAAAGAAAATTAACTGTATTTAATTATATAAAGACTTGTCATTTTAAGAGAATAGATCAGTTATGTTATAACCTATCATTGATATGTCGCTAGCACATATATTAGCAAAAAAAGTTAAAACTAATTACACTTAATGTGAGCAAACCAACACAGATACAAGGTAGTTTATATAGCACAACTTGTCCACATCTTAAAAAAAATTCGAGCTTTTTATAGTATAATAATAATATGTTACTAACTTTTAAAAAGTGTAATATTCTTCTTACTCAACAAAGGACAAAAGCAATCAATATTCACAATCACATGTGTATGATATTCATATAAAGCAATCAAAATTCACATCATTTGTATATATAATGCATTAGCAAAATCAAAAGCAAGATTTAAGAGAGAGAACCGTGCGAGGAAGATTGAGGACAGAAACCGGTGAGGAAGATTGAGGACAGCAGTAGCAGAGATGAAAGTAGCGGCTATAAGTTGTGTGCTATTTAACCTATGGTGGGAGATTGACCTAATATATATATAGTAGTATGAATTAATATTTAGGTTTTAATAGTATGTCTTAGGGTTAGATAATATTGGGCTTTGCTTAGTAGGTTAACTAAAATAATTTTCCGTAAAGAAAAATGGTTCTTTTTAGTTCCAAGGACTAATTAATGGTATTGAAATTCATTACTTATCACTTATCATAAAGCTGAAAGTAGAAATACATATTCAATTATTTATCTAACTCTTGGAATATGTACAACATATTAGTTGATATTAGTTTTTCTCCTCGTTCTCGCGGATTGAGGTCAGTGGAAGGCTTTTTCTTCGCAATGAAGGGCAGCCGCTGGATTTAAGAAAAAGAACTTGGAATAAACCTATAAAATAAATAAAAGGAAATATTGCGTGAGTATTACTATATTAAATAAAAGGAAATTTGCGTAGAGTATTACTAAATAACGTAGATTACACTAATCACTTCTCCTCTTAACAATAATTTATTAATTAAATATTTTAGTTTATTTTGTCATTAGTTTGTTATATTTAATTTTTAATAATTCGATGACTTTAAGGATATAGTTTGAAGGATTGTTATTTATTCAATTATTTAAATATTGCGGAATATGCTATACTATACAATAATGGTGTCGTTTGGTTGTCATGTCAATCCATCTAGGATTAAGTTGTCAACCGAATAACCCCAATATATCAATTTTAATTTACTTTAATATAGATCATTAATCTGGATCAAGATTTTTACAATTAGAATAAAAAATTAGTATAAATAAAAATTTCAAAATTTACCATTTACACAAATATTAGTAAATTAAAGATTAGTCACTACGAATTAAGATAATATATACATGTACATAATTACCTTACTAGTTTTATTCAAAAAGCTCAATAATGAGAAAGAAAGAGAATACAGAACTCACAATTAACTAATAGTAATAGATTTCATAATATAAATTTCATTAGCGACATGTCTTCTAGCTCGTTGATCACCTTGAAGTACACGCGCTCACAGTGTTTAGAAGTGTGTTTATCGCTCACTCTCAAAGTGTTTATTGGAAAAAGTGTATGCTCTCAGATCATGCAACATGCAAAGTTTACCATAGGCTTGGTCGAAGTCTGATCCCTCCTCTACTTGATGTGATTAAAATCAAAAATCCGGATGGTCTTTATTTTAGGTTATAATGTAGGCTCTTTGGTAAGGTGGGAAAATATGGCTAAAAAGTGACTAAACCCAAACATAGCAAAAGTGATCAATTTCTACTAGACTACTACATCAAATATAGCACCCCACCGACAATTCGAATCTCAGTAAATTCTAGACTTTGTCTAAATTTCTTCCCACTTCCCAAATTCCTTTGATTTTTTCTTTTCTTTTCATTTTTTTTTGATACATCCTTTCTTTTTTTTCTTTTTTTTATACACAACCAAATATCTCATTCAAACCACAAATCTCAATGTACTTTTAACATTTAAACACACTACTTTTTTTTTTCTACCTTATCTCTCCAACTCTTTTCACAGAATATAAACTAAAATTCACCAAGAGTGTATGGATATTCCCCTTTATTTAGCTTCCAAAGAAAAAGGCTTTAATGGCTCAAAGTGGCTAGCTAGGAAAAATATTTTGAGTAAGGTCATAAACTTGGATATATAAAGTAGCTAAGAAGGATGGCCTAACGTCCTCTTTTATCATTTAAACACTATGTAGACTTAGGCAGACTAGGAGCAAGTTCTAGAAACAAGTACATGACTGCAGATAAATCACACAAGAAAGAAATTTATAGCTCAAGTCTCACAAGGTATTAGCATGATTCAAGGTAAACAAGCAATTCATTAATTGTGCACCTTTTCACAAAACTTTCAAATCAATGTATCAAGTCAACTCAACCAACACATAAAAGAAACTTTTTATCATAGGCAATTCGGTCTGATGTCCCTAAACATGAGTATTTCTAAGTTTTCTATGTTATGCTCATGACAAGATTCACCTCGGGTTTACTAAAATAAAAATAAAAAACTAACAAAAACAACTAAACTCACGGTCCACCACTTCATCCCCCCAAACTTATTCAAAACTACGTTAAGAATAAGTTTGAAAAGTCGGTAGGGACGTGAGTAAACTAAAAAAACAAAATAAACTAAAACAACAAAAGAAAAGCGAAAAAATTGATACCAATGTTGGGTTGCCTCCCAACAAGCGCTTGGTTAACGTCTTTAGCTTGACGTTCTTTGAAGCTCATAAATTATCCCCATTCTCGGGACTTTCTTTGGGATGCCTTTTGTACCTATAATTTCGCAATGTGAGCATAGAGTGAAGAAAATTGTAGTAGAGTACAATGCATAATATGTGGCAATCCCCCAAACTTTAATCATATCATGGCATAAATGTGCAAATCAAATTATCTACCTTAACATTATCATTTTTCATCCCCTCATTATCTTCTCTATCCCCCAATTAATTGCGAGAATTTTCAACAATAAACCATGATCAAGCAAAACAACTAAATATACACAATTCATGCAAGATAAAATAGTCTCACAATACTATAAACATGAACTATGTGTATCAACAATCAAGTCAAAGGGGTATTCAAATTTTCGTCCACCAAGATCAAACATACTCAAGCACACCCAACAATTATTTCTTACAAAATTCCAATGCTCACAAATTCACCATGAATAAATCCCAATTAAATCATCACCCATCAAACTCATATCCAAGCTCCCAATATATATATCAACAAGGCCATTCATGAAAAAAAATTCAAGATCAAAGCTCATAAATTAAACGAGAACATACCTTGTGTAGATTGACAGTTGAGCACACGAATAATTGGTAGAAGTCAAGGACTTTGATTACGTGACGTGAATTTGAAGTGTGGGTTCAAGTTTTTTTATATATATATATATATAAAGAAAAACTAAAAAAAGTTATATATATAAACATTTACGTACTGTAGATTACTAATAGGGACAAACTAATAACTAAAAGAAAAAAAGAAGTATTTCTTCTCCCGAGTTCTATTGAATTAAAGTGTGAATTATCCCTTTTCCAAGTCAACTATTTCTTCTCCCGAGTACTCTAATCAACTCTAACATGTATTCAAAATGTAGCTAATCAATTGAATATAATAAGCACAAGGATAAATCAAATAACTGCAAGAGCTAACAAGGAAAATCAATTGAATATCCTCACCAAAAAATCCACAAAAGATGTTCTACTCATAGACAAGTAAAAACTACAAATAAAGTACGAGACATGGAAGAAATTGATAAAACCCAAGGTTGAATCTTCAATCTTCAGTCTTCTCTTGCCTGGATCTACAGAGCTCCGCTCCAATGGAAGATGGATGATTATATGTGTGGATTGTGGGATGGAAGAAGGTAGAGAGGGAGAAGGATTGGAGGCTCTGAGATGAAGATTAAAATTAGGTTTAGAGGTATTTATAGGCTGGAAAAAGGTTAATTTTCGTGGCCTTCAAGATATGGGAAAGATTTGGCTTCACAATATAATAATTTATTTTCTTCCGTGAATTTCCGCCTAAATTCCCGTCAGCTTTGACTGCACTGCGCAATGTTCGTAGAATAGCCATAACTTTCTCCACAGAACTCCGATTGAGATGTGCGAGAAATCCACGCGAAGCACTTTCAAAGACGAAGAGAATGGTATGAACTAAGTACTGATTGGACTTCAAAATCGCTGGCAGAATGGGCTCGAACAGAGGCTGCTGCACCTTGGCCTTTTTGCACCTTTTTTTTCTATCATTTATCAACAAACACATCAAAAATACCAAACGTATAACATATGCAATTTAATAACATAATTTACATGATTGACATTTAAAACGAGTCAAATCTAGCCCTTAAAAACATGCAAAATCCGTGTTTGTCAAATACATATTATATAAAATATATTAAAAGAATATATATACGTATAGATATATTATATAATTTAACATATTAAACTAATATAA